>NC_038252.2:702524-847678 GCF_000004515.6 Glycine max | reverse complement strand
TTATTATTGAATTATAAGAGAAAAAAATAAAATATTACTAAAACGTAATTTAAATTGATATGATAAGATATGATCGGATTCAATGATAACTATGTTATCATTATATGTTGCTTATTGTGTCAATATGATTTCATACATAATTTAATTTATGTTATATTCTATGATTGTTTGTTTGCATCAAATATTAGATAACATTAAAGTTTATCATATTTTTATATTATTAGATTTTTATCATGTTCTTATATATATATATATATATATATATATATATATATATATATATATATATATATATATATATATATATATATATATGAGATTATAAAACAAATTCTTAATTTTTATTCTGAATTTAATATTTGTTTTTAAGAAATATTTAATATGATATATTTAATATTTTAAAAATTTAATTGGCATGAGTATTTATATGTTTAGTATAGATAGTTATTTTTAAAATAAAAAATTATCATATATATATATATGACAGCTTGTGATTAAATAATACTATTTTTTAAAAAAATACTATATTATTGTATACATTATTTATTAACAGTTAAATATAAATTTAATTGATATGTATATTTTTATTATTGAAGAAAAAAAAGTTATGCATTGAAAATATAATTATAAATACATATATTATTTTTTTATATCTTGTCTAGTAGTCATGGTTAACTATGTCAAATGAATTTAATTCAATTGATTAGATAAAATTTGTAAATTATTATGAATTTAGACATTATCTTTGATTTAAAGGAATAAAAAAACATAATGGTTTACTATTAGATTAAATTTTTATGTTTTCTTTTTTTAATCAATTTTCTTATTTATTAAAAAGTAGTATTATATATATTAATATTTTTTATAAAATGTTTAAAATAATTAAATAATAATAAGAATGATGTAAAAAATATAGCATGGAGTATTTTATTAACTTTGATGAGTTTAATGAAAATAAAATCTCGATATAAATATTTTTGACATTGTCAATCAATAAAGATTATTAATAGTATGATTTTTAAAATAATTATAAAAGTCAATAAAAATCAACAAGTTGATGATTCGAACAATATTAAATAATATTTTATGTTGGAGACTTATAGCTTAAAAACATGATTAAAACTTTGAAAGGAAATTTTTTTATTAAAAATGATCAACTACATTCATTTTTTTACGCGACTAGTGTTTAGTTTATTTTCTCAAATTTGATTTTCTTAATATTTATTTATAAGTTGATAATTCTTTTTGTCAAAATCTATTGTGCTATGAAATCTTTAAAAGGTAGGATATGTTTTTTATACGATAATAAAAATGGTACAATTTTTGTTATTATTTTAATTTTAAGAAATATTTTTAAATGTAAAAAGAAAAAATAATTATATGCAATATCATACGACGTCAATTCTTTGATATTCAAGATGTTACTTAACAAAAGTTTAACCAAAATATAAAAACTTTATATTTTAAAAACTTTATATTCCTCTCAAAAAAATTATACTAAAACTTACATATTGAGAAAAAAAATAATTAAATGATTTTATAAAGTATTTGCTTTCAATGTTGAAAAATGTGAGAGTTTCAGAATAATTGAGAAATTGTATGATGGATAATTGATAAAAAATAAAAATAAAAGAAGGCTAAAAAAATAATATCATTTCAAATTAAATTTAATCACCATCAACATTATTATTAGTATGAGTAGATGAACTCATATCTTAGTATGAGTAGATGAACTCATATCTTATGAAGATTTTAAATTTTAATTTTATGAATAAAAATATATAATTAAAATAAAGTATCTCACTTTATATTTTTATGTAATACCTCGTACTAATATTATAATGATTAAAAAAAAGTTTGACCTTAAACCTCAAAACAAGTTACCTCACATGACTTAGAGGCTAGAGTCTAGAGCGTATTTGGTTTGTTTGAATTACACTGCTCATATACACATTGAATGGGAATCCTACACTTCCAAAAGATTCAGAATCAACAAAATAAATGTGAATTCAAAGAGGCTATTAGTGATGTAACAACATCAAATCTATCTATAAAAATAAGTATTATTCATTAATTCCAACATGTTACAAGGAGAGAGCAGGTGACAAAGTGGAGTAAAAAAGGGATGAAAAGTGTGTACAGCGTACAAAATGTCTAGCTTTGTCATTGCAGATCAGAAATACATAATTCATTGTATGATTTTCCACAACATGAGTTGTTCCACGTTCGCAGACACAACCATGAAAAAATAACTGGAATCACCATTAACAAAACAGAGATGCTGCTCTGCTGTATGCACCACTCATTTCTTGGTACATATCAATGAAACTTCATTTAAAAAATTTGAGCTCCACTTCCTAGTCTCTACCCTCCATAATCATGTACATATATATCTTTGGCTTCTTGCTTGAATCTGAGGTGAAAAAAGCAAATTGTCAATTACTCAATGTATGCAAATTTAGGTGTGATGAAATTCACATACTTATACATATGAATTAATGATTACCTGAACAGCTACTAAAAGAGCTAGTAAAAATAAGAAGGAAGATTTATATCTCTAGAACAATATCTGCAAGAAAAAAAAGGATATGATTAATCATAGCAACTTAAGTCAGGGATTTTTATTTCTAACATGGTATATGTCGAAATGCAACTTACATTCAGAATCAGTCTTGACCCATTTACAGCCATCACCATTTCTCTCATCTGATTCATCCTCATTTTTCTTCCTTGTCATCTTTTTGTCCTCTATGCACTTCTTCACCAACGGTGACCGAGAAGAATTTTGGGTGCAAATTTTCTTGTGGAGCATTGTCCTCAAAACCTGTATATTTTATATATCACAATTCACATGTGAGTAAGAGCTAAAGCATAGAAACTGGAATAGCACCTAATCTAGAAATTAATCTATGGTATGAGACCACCACATGTTTATAGCTCCCGTCAATTTTTATGTGACACATAACGAAGTTTTATTAACTCTCTCAAAACTTGAAAAACTCGACTACTTGTCACATGGTGATCTCAGACCATACAATAATTTCTTCACTTAGGCAAATGAAAGATTATTAGCTAAAACAAAGGGGTACCTTCTCCATTCTTGACTCTTGAAGGGTATCTCTAAGGCTTGGTGTTGGAGCAAATCCACTTCTACAAAGAAAGATCTTCTTCAGAAGGAAAGAAATAGATTTCTTCCCCATTGCTTTCTTTCTTTTATCTGCACAAATGTCTTTGCATTTATCAATTATTACACTTAGTGTTTTCTCAATATCTTCTTCCTTATCTTCTGATTCACTGCATAGTGCATTACTGATTCTCCTATCAACCTCCAAGCTTGAAGGACAGTTAAGAAATCTGTCCAGAGGAAGCTCAGAAATCTCCTTTTCCACATTGGGTTTTCGTCTCAGAAGTTTAGTTAACTCCTTCTGTAGATTCCCAATTTCTTCAGGAGTGAAGTCTGCTATTTCCTCTGAAGAAGATGGATCCTCTTGTGTATTTTGGTCATCCAAGTCTTCTTTGATTGCAGTCTTGTTTCCAAATGTTCCAATCGCTAGTAAACCATGAGGCCAATCGCTGAATTCTTCCCTAGGCTCTTGTTTTGGATGATCTGTGCAGAAAACCAAAGGAAAACTTTTATTATAAAACTCCCAGGGAAAGGATTAATGTTACTCTACTGAAAATTTTTTAATACCCTTAGCTAAGTTTACCTCGGATCAAGTTACAACTACTAGGACGCCAACTTGTTAGCAGATAGTGGGGTTTGCTTATCAAACAAAATTTGAAATAAAAAACTGTATATATTAATCAACTTTTAGCATTTCAAAAACTACTAAAATTATTCTTCAATCTAAAAGATATAAATAATTGTTAATTATTAAATACATATACAAACCAATATAACATTTTCAAGTTCTTAATATCCCCACATACGAGACACCTTTGATATAAATAAGTTTATTTTTTTTATGTAGTCTTTTGTTTGATTGGAAACTATGAAAAAAGAAAATGAAGTTTGAGAGAGAGAAAAAGTGTTTCTCCCAAACAAATATGTAAATAGGCTGAACATATAAACACGTCTTCTCCCTGTCTTTCTCTATATGTTTCGACTTAAGTCACCCTTCCTTCAGAGAGAAGCAAGTGTGCTTTTAAGTGTATCAGACAAAGAGTGAATTCTTGCATCTTATTGGTGCTAGAAACATCATGCATTGCCACAAGGAAAAACTAATTGACTGAATAGTATTAAAGACTTACATGTAGTAGTAGTAGTAGTTGTTGTAGTATGTGCATTTGGTTTTCTGTTGTCTTGTTTTCCACCAAGTTTATTTTGCATCCAGCTGAGGAACTGCAAGTGACAAAAACATTCAGATTATATCACAGAAACATTTTTCCAACACTAAATTAAGATAACAATTCTCTCACCCTCACACTGTCACACATAATCGGTAGCCCAATGAGAAGAGACTTACCTTCATTGTGGAAGGACTAAGGCTAAAAGATAGGGGGGGATGAACGAGCTTAGAGTGCATAAGCTGAAAGTAATAGCTAGGTGTAGCAATAAATATATAATGTGAGGAGAAAAGGTAGTAATGATGGTTGGATGATACTGACAATGAGAGAGAGAGAGAAAGGTGCCAGGTGTGTCAAAGGTAATGGAGGTACTTTTTAACTAGTAACTAGTAAAGTTCCTTGTGAACAGAACTTGATAACCAATGAGGATTGAGCTTTGGGATTAGAAAATTTAATTTTAGATTTTGATGAATTTCGTGGCCTAATTGAGGGTAGCTAGCTAGATTTTTCTTTTGTATCAAGTCCCCAAACATGACTTAATTATCTTACCTATTACTTCCTTCCCAATATACGTGTCTCCATTTTTGACCAAATACTTCCCCTCATTTTGTTCATTCCATTGTTAAGTTACTATTATTTATTTTGTAGCCTAATCTCCCCTCGAAAGATGAATGTATATAGCATAAAAGACATTCTCTCTAATATATTCCCATATTATTACTTCGGAATTCGTTTAAGTTCCCTTCCTTCGTAAACAACACATGGTTACATGGTTGAGAAATTTTTGCCGGTTATTACTCTGAGTAGGATATTGCGTGTCATGGTTTTCACCATTAGATCAGAGAAATGATGATCTTCATAGGATTGGAGAGAGAGACTACACAACTTTAATAGTAGATTCATGAAGGACACCATCAAAAGATCAATTACATGCTTAAGCATATTATAATTTGATGGTGTGCCTTCACTTAATGCACAACGGATTCAGAATCACAAAATCACAATAGATTGAAAGCAAAGTTGTAGCATAAATTCAAATACTATATATGAATCTTATGGTGATCTAAAGGAAGCTAAATAAAAGAAACATACATATATCAGCAAAAGATATATGGAATTCCTAACTTAGTACAATATCACTACAATTACAAAGGTTCCTAAGTCCCACTCTAGACTAGAATATTACTAAATTTCGTATCACCAAGCTACAATTGCGCACATAGTCTTGGTCATGTCGATCTAGTTGCATGTCACAAATGTACTAGCTAGCAACCATATCACGTCTGATATTATTTTTCCCTAGATATCTTGCTAGCTATAATTTGATATTCAAAGGGCATGCATGTGTCTTGGAACTTGAAAGGCTAATCTTGTTCAAAGAGTGTGTATAAAAGGGACTATTTTTCCTTAGCAATTCACTATTGTGCTTTGTGATTAGTCGGGAAAAAAACAAAAGGAAAAAGACTATTGATGAAATTAAGTGTAGGAAGCTGTGGCACACATGGACAAATTGGTTTAATCTTAGTGCAAACGAGGCATGGGCAGCCAAGAAAAACAACTCAGAGAATCAGGAAGACCACCAACACAATTGCATGGAAATGTCTCACACTTACCAGACCAATTCCTGGATTTCACCTGCCCCAATTAACTTGTGCTAAAAATTACAAGGTTGGAAGTAATGTGCAACATCGATATGGCTCCAAAGATATGACCTGTGACATATGTGAAAAAGTGCTATAATATATTCCTTCAGACAATCACAGTATAATGACACCTTGTCCATGCTAGCTAGAAAGAACACTGGTTCCTTTTAGTTTGATATATCTATATGCGGATTTTGCTCCTGTTTTTTTTCTCATGTTTATCGCTAAAAACTTGGTTCCTCTTCTTATGCATAGTATGTTTGTTGTGAAGTTTGTCTTTCAGTATATAAAAAAAGTCTCGCATCACTTGAAAATCCAGATTAAGAATAGTTTATAATTAAATATACCATCCTACGTACCTTATCTTAAAATAATGGTTTTTTCTGATAAAAAAAAACTGTGGTTTTCTAAAAATAAAACTGTAAAAACCCATGTAAATTAACACTACTAAAAATTGAGTCTTTTACGTCGTTGATTCTAAGACGATTGTAAAGGACCACCTTAAAAAGTACAGCGATGACATTTTCAAAATTAACTCGAATACAACGACGAAGTTTCCGCCAACCCGTCGTTGATGAGGCATTCGATGACAAACTTGTAAATTTTTTATTTTGATACAAAGACAGTCTTGTCCTAATGACCGTCTTTGTATGGTTGGTGTTGACTCACCCTCCTTAGCTTTAAACCTCAAGACCATCCGTGTCCCTCGCGTCCCCTAGCTTGTCTCTTCTCATTCATTGTTTTCTCCTCGTTTCTCATTCTGTTTCTCTCATCGTTCCGCCCCCATTCCCCTCTCCTCCAGAGGAATCGCAAAAAACCCAAACCCCTCATCGCCTGAGCTCCTCTGTGGTCGTCATTGACGCCGACGTGTGTACGCAACCAACCTAGGGTTCTCGCTCTCTACCGTACGCAACCAACGCGTCATTTCTTTCTCTCTCTTTGATGTATTGTGTATTTGTAGCACTGTTGGTGACAACATGTTATATTTACAACAATTTTTATAGTGTTTTTTTTATTCTATGTTTTCCTATAAATTATCACACTCATAATTTCTTTCTTTATCTTTCCTTTATCATAAAAATTTTGTTGAGTAAACAGCATTATCCTTTGTACATATATGTTTTAACTTTTAGTTACCGGGGAAAAATCTTTTTGTTGAACTTAAACAGGAAATTTGCCAAATATTGGAGTATTAACGACAGAGTGAAAGTATACTAAACTTTTGATAAGACTGGCACTTGACAGTGTCCTCAAAACAGCACACACAACACGATTTTTATTTTATTTTATTAGAGCAGTCCATACTTAATATATATTATGATATATAATTAGTTGTGTTTAAAAGTTTTTCACAAATCTTTAACCCAAATAAAAAAGTAGTAGAAAATAGATGACTGAGTATTTTCAGGTTATTGTTTTTTACTATTAAATAAACAGAAAATCATTATTTTAAAGAAGAATAATAATAATAATGAAATCTCTATTGTATTGGGTTGGAAATTGGGAAGGACATGCACATCAATGGAACCACCTGGCATCGCGGCAACGCTATTCCCATCAGCTTCTGTCGGATCAACGCGTGTACAAAAGGGGTCAGGGTTGACTACTTATTGTACTTTCTCTTTCTCTTTCCTCGTATCATTCATTATACTATCTTGTTCTCTTTCAGTAATAATATTAATTATTATTATTACTTTGTCCCTTTTCTCAAACTAAATACTGTAGTAAACACATTAATCCTACCTTATTACAACTAACAAACAGAGTTTCCCTGCAGTTAAAATGTTCTGATATTAATAAAACACACCTTCTATTCCACTCTTAATTATTGATTAAAATTTATTAAAAATAATACAATTTTATAACTCTCGCTCTTTGTTTTTTTTTTTACAAAGACTATAAATGCCTAGCATTTGAATTCAAAATCAAATAAATTTTGCTATTTTATTTTGGTGATAAATTAATTAATTAAGAAGGTGAGATTCCCTCACCTCTTTTATTCCAGAGAAATTTATTAGGAATAGATATGATTTTTCTCATTATAGATTCAAATGATTATATATAAATTTTGGTTTTTGTCCCCCATAATTTTTTTTGGATTTAATATAGCGGAGTGTGTTATTTTGATTGTTGAAGGTTGTAGTGTCAACTTATTGTTCTCTTCAATTGGTCTTAGCACATATCTATATTTCATTAAAAAAAAGTTAATTGCGAATATTATTAGCCTATGATAATTATAAATGGCTTTAAAATGTATTAGTAATTTGTAATTTAAAGAATATTGGAAAATTAAGTTGATTTGTTGATGACAAATAAATTATTAAGAATGTACATCTATTTCATTAGTATTATTCTACTTTACATTATCGCTGTGTTATCCGTGGATGTATAATCTTACCTACACCTTACCAAATTGATACAGATTCTATGAATTTTTTTCAAAACATTTTTGTTAGAAAAAAATAATTTTCTTCCATAAATTTAAATTAGCTTTTACATAAATTAAAATAAACTTTTTAAATAAGTTAAAGAGAAAACTTCTACAAATTAATTAATTTATACATAAGTTAATTTTAGTTTATTAAACAAGTTTATTTCATTTTTTATTTTCTTTTTCTATAAATAGTTAAACGCTTATAGAAAAACTTATCTAAACAAAACCATAATAAAGTTTGCCATGTCCAAGGATGGCAGTGTTGTGAGGTACTAGTATACTACCATATTTGACTGTGGTATAATGGCAGAGGAAGTTCACGTTTACTTCGATTTAATTATTTAAATATACATATATATAATAAAATAATATTGATCAGTAGTTAAAATAAAGTAGATATGGTGAAGGGGAAAAAAATAGAAAAATCTGATTTTTTATAATCTATTTAATTAGACATTAATTTTTCAATATAAAAAGAATTATGGGTAAAAACTACAAATTCAATTAATTAAGTATTATTTTATAACGAAAAGGGAAGGCTTACAAATAATTGATTCTCTGTGTTTATCACATAATGTATGAATTGCAGATATAAAAAATGCCTCACTTCGTCAGCCCTTCTGGCATGACCGTGACCATCAACAATTACTGTAGCAAGTGTGTTAACCAAACCCTGATATTAAACGAAGCATAAGCACAATTTCATCCGTTAAATGTTCTGTGGTGTTAAAATTGCAAAAAACGCTACAAATTAATGTGGCAAGTCGTTTTAGTTAATCTAAAGTCTAAACCTTTCTGATTGGTGAACACAACTCTAACAGAACCTATATATATATATATATAAATTCAAAAATGTGCATATATGGCATCCCCAACCACAAACCCCGTACTAAAGAACGTGTTCTCTGGTCAGCCTCTTATTCAATTATTCGATTCAATGCAGTTTGGTTTAAATTACCTCCAAAATTATTAGATTGCTCCAAGGAATATCACTAAACTTGTCTGCTCAAATAATTTAAATTTCATCATATACAATGTACACGTCAAATTAGCTCATTGTTATTTGGTAGCATAAGTTAAAGGGAAAAGAAAATTTGGAAGTCGTATACATGAACATGCATTTGTTTAGATAAATTGACCATTTCTTTTATTTTTTTTCAACATTTCATTGTATATAAAATTATTAATTTTATATGGAAATAATTTTTGTGTAAAGTTGAATTATAATTATTTAATAACCGTTCCAGAAACAATGTCATCACTTCAAACCTCGAAATTTTACTTAAAAATAATTAAATTATCTAAGATGCTATTGAATTTTAAAAAAATAGTATGTCACCGAGTACGTCATAAGGTATTGTACATTGACTTAAAATATCTTGTTTAGAATGCAGAATTTCTCGAGATATGAATATGGAAACAATTAATGTGTAAAGCTGTTGAATTATGATATAGTAAAATTTATGTACTGTTATTAACTGTTCGAGAAACAATGTCATCACTTAATTACTTCAAACCTCAAAACATTACTTACAAACAATTACATGATCTAAAATATCATTCAATTTAAAACAAATAGTATGTCATCAAGTACGTCATAAGGTATTGTACATTTGAGTTTTAAGGAAAAAAAAAAACTTGTGTAGAATGTAGAAATCCTCGAGATGCATGGAAGGGACAAACTAGTGTGCTTAAAAGAATCACCTTAACCAAGCATATACAAATTAAAAAATCACTTATACCAAGATACAACTTTAGTTTTGATTAACCTAAAGAAGTAGCCCCCACTAGAAGGAAAGGCACGTGAGGTATTGAAACTACTAGATGCATGGGATTTGGCAATTGATACCAAAGTAGAGTAACCTACAAGACGGCTTGCCAATTCTGGAAACCTATGCAATTCTTCCTATGAAAAAAATAATGACTTATATATGTTGAAGTCGTGGACATGTATCGACCGGGCAAGTTGTGATCATTATAGTTTGACTAAATTAATAACATAATTCTCAAACAGTAAGCAAATGTTTATTCGTTATCTTGCAACATCCAAGCACAAATCCGCGAATTCTGACCATCAAAGTAATCAAAAACTGTGACCCCTTCAGCTTGCCTCTTGAAAACATAAGATCCTCCATACCTGCCCCTCAATTAGGACCTTGTTTGGCAATGCACATTTACTTCTTTTTTTGTATTAAAAAAATTATACTTGGACCCCATTTTTACCCATTAGATCAACTTTTTTGGCTAATGTACTTTTACTTTAATTAGAATCGCTAATATATTTTATTTTATTTTCTTTTCGAAAGAAACTATTTATGACAAAACAACTATAATAAGAATTTTGTGGGTGTTCATTGTGACCTTATGGGCATACAAGAATATGATGAGTAGAGGGGAGTAAAGCAAATTTATTTAACTTAAAAAGTATGTGTAAGAGTTTCTTAACAGAGTAAATCCTACTTTATTCCCTGAATTCATTGTTATAGTAGTATCACAAATTAGAAAAAAAAAATGGCAAATAAATTTTTGAAATTAAAATCCGATTCGTTAGTCACTGTCATTATCATTAATTCCATTATTAGGAACTACAATGATAATAAGTTATACATGTCAAGAATTAAAATAACAGTAATTTTAATTTTTAGACTTTATTTAATATATTTTTAATTTCAGTGATTATTATGACGTGTCACAAATTCAAGGTATAGGGCATACTCTTCTTAACAAAATTTGCTACAATGATATGAAATGTTACATTTAGATAAGATAATTACTGACACTTTTTTTAACAAGAATAATTACTAGCATGTTAAAAGAATTTGACATTGTGATTAAGAATTGAAAATAAACGGAACCATATCGAAATTAGCACTATATGTATTGTGGCATAGAATGTCAGAGTCAACAAATGATCAACTAGCGAATGGATAATTATAGGAGGACTAAATTTTATCTAGTTTAACTTTTGCTTCTAATCTATCCTAACATGGTGTTGAAATGTGGTTTTTTTTTTCTGAACAAGCGATAAGTTGAATCATATGAAAAAATAATGGTAAGGAGAATAAATTTGGACTGTAGTGTTTAATTTGAAATAAGTACCCAAATTTAAATTTTTCAGCAAATAAAATTAATTTTTAAGTATAATTCTTTTCTGAAACATTTTTATATTAAAAATTATTTCAGTTTGTTATTCAAATAAATCGTTTTTAAATATTAATTTACATAAAGGACTTTTAAATTAATTTCTTCACGTTATTTAAAAAATATTTTTTCAAAATTATTAATTAAAAAATATAAACCAAAACAGCTATATGGATGCCAATATTTCAACGACCTTGCAGTTAAATTAGTATTGAATATAGGTATATTTATTTTATACGATGGAATTATTTTTCGATAATTTTGAATTATTAAACATAATGATGCATATTTAAATTAATTGCAATTACATATTTCAATATTAAAACATGTGTTACAATCAAAGAATTTGATTCTTATAATTTGTCGAAGGATTATTTCATTTCATATAAAAATAGTAGGCAAAAATGCAGAGATCAATTGAAGACCTGAACTTGATGACCATACATTGGTGGGCGAAAATATATAAAGTGATTGGATAAAACATGAATAGATAATTTTCGTGTCGCTTCATACAATTTTTTTCCCCCAATAAACAAGCATTCCCCTTATATAATCCATTATGCTACAATTAACTATAGAGATCCTAAAAAAAATGCAAATAAAGTTGTGTTTGAGCTTCAAACTTGTAGCAGCTACAATTCATCATGCTCTGCAACCACATCTGTCAAAACATTTAGAGAGGCAAAAGTAAGTAAAGACTAAAGGGCTTTATTGCAATTATCATGCATTTTGAGGTAATAAAGAAAGAGGATATGAATATGATCATTGGAATTTGGAACAGGACCATCTTGCTTAAGTTTTAAGAAAGATGTTTATACCAGCAAGTTAATGAGTGCGTCGAGATGCCCTTTCTTCCATTTTCTTTTGAAAAGACAACTATTAGTTTCAACAGAAATTCTACAAGAAACAGGAATCTTAATTGATGAGTAATTCCTTTCATCCTAAGAAGATTCTATATTTCCTGTTTGTCCATGTAGCATCTAGGAGGAGAACATTGATGCATTTTGCAACAATGCATTTAATCATATAACAAAGCTAGTGACTAAAGAGTGAATACTTTATCTATTTTTGATTAAAAATAGAATTAAAATTATTTACCTGCAGAGAGCTCTTTAAAGAAAAATGATATCTCTCTTTGCGCAGATTTGGGAGAGTCTGAACCATGAACACAATTCTTTTCCATATCCAATCCACATTTTGCTCTGATACTGCACAATGACAGATGTCACGAACATCAAATTCAATATAATTGGCCCTCCACAACGACAGAGTCTAGGGGTTCAACTCTACAGAAGTTGAACAAGTTGTAAAGTTCAAAAGTGTAATGTAATGCAATTAGTAACACCATAACATGTATGACCTGTGAGGGTGAGTAATCTTAGCCTTGCTTGCATCAGTAGGACCCATTAAAGCGCGCCAATCAGCAATAGCATTGTCCTTCTCCAAGACCATAATTAACACTGGTCCACTGATAAATGATAATCATTTTGGAAAAGCATAAGAGGAGATTCAGGATAATGAAAGACTAGAAAGCATCCAGAAAGGAAAGTCAATGTCTATGATAAAAATGTTAATGTTAAACAGCAATCGGTGATGAATCTATAACAGCCACAATTCAGAGGGAGAGAATTCCTCAATCTCATGTATGTGCATAGTCAAGGTGAAAAAACCATTGAGCTTCTATACAATTTCCCAACTTCACCATGTGGTTGGTACTTAGAGATTATGCTTTGCAGTGTGTGTGCTTAAGTCATTTGTCATATAAAAAAATCCCCACTTAGGGGTAATCATGTAATGCATAACATCATTTCCCCTTAAAGTCATCGTGTATTCAGTAACTTCATTTCTGCTGATAAGCTTAAGTTAAAAGTCAGCCATATAATAATGAAACTTAACTGAATCTGGCCTTTATCTTGACCAACTGCAAGTAATGCTGTATTGAATGAAGATTATAGAGACAAAGGGGAAATAATGAAATAAATATCATTGAGCCCAAAAAGTGAAGTAATTTTAGTATTTTACCATTACCAAGAAAGTAAAACTGGGTCTTGCAATTAAGCAATACAACAAACATCAATATTATGAGGTGGACATAACAGCAAGGAAACATTATATACCATCATCATTCATCAAGACAATCATTGCATGGGAATGGCATACCTCATACCTTGTCATGTATTTTATAAGGCTTGAAAAGAAGCTTTTTGAAGAGTGCTCAGCATAAAAACTTTTCACAGTGCCCTCATCGAGTTGAACAATCTTTTCCTTTAAAATTCTGAAACCATATTCTACAATTGTTCTCTTGATATCATCTGTGTAGTTACCAAGCAATCCGTCTGGTTTTATAATGGCAAAAGTTTTCTCCGTTTCCAAACTCCCATGTGTAGAAGAACTGCAACTTTTGAAAAACTCACAAGGTGAATTTATTTATCATTATTTTTCATTATCTGTCCACTTTTAAGTACATCAAACTGAAATTACATACACAGAGAAGTATATATAGACAACCTCTATATCTGGAGACAGTTCGCTCGTGCAATGAACATATGAAAGATGAATAATTTGATATATGCAAAGCATGCATAACTCTCCATCATCAAGATCAACTATTATTGCTGTAAAAATTCCAACTCAAGTGTTATTATTAGGCTCTGCTTAGATAAACTTCTCTATTAACACTTACAGGAAAAGAAAATAAAAAGGTAAAATAAATTGAGCTTTTTGCATAAACTAAAATCAACTGCACTTAACTTTTATAGAAGCTCTCTTCATTTAACTTTTCCAAAAGCTAAGGTGGATAAGTTGATTTTAGCTTATGGAAAGGCTCAATGCATTTTCCCTTCCTATTTTCCTCATGGAGAAATTTATATAAACAAGGCCTTAACCTGATGCGTGCATGTAACAAACTTTATCAGATAAATTTGTTAAAGCTATCAGTTAATGCAAACCAGAGAGAAGGTGAAAAAAGAAATTCAGAATTATAAATTTACACGAACCAAGAAACCAAAAGTTGCTCAGTTATTCCTTTCCCCCATTCAGTTGCCAAAAAGATTAAATTTTTAGACATGGAAACAAAAGATATTCAACATAAAAATCTTATGTTTATAATTAGACCAGTAGCAGAAAATCCCCCCCTCCCTTTGCATATATTAAACTTTAAATTCACCGATTACTCAATTCAAAATATTTGAAACCCTAGCTTATTACTGCAATCACAACTTACCAGCAAGCAGAGAGGAAAACAAGAAGCACAAGTATTCCGGTGAATCCAACAGAAGGGGATCTCATTTGAAGAACCAAGCTGTAAGAACCAACAACAATCACAAAAATTAGAATCTATTAAAGAGTGAGAAAACTAACGGGAAGAATAAGGAGTTTTCCATGCTGCTTAATAATTGTTTTGAATTCCATCATACCTCAAACTCAAATGTGGTAAGCAAGAGTTTTTTTTTTTTTTCATTTGTTATTTATCTTATTCTGATTCTGAATGGCACAATCATAGATTAAGCAGTGAAAAAGGAAAATATGTTAGATTTGTGAGCGTTCAGACAGAGTTAGATACCTCGTACAGTAAGTAGCAGCCGCAACTGGTGAAGAACACAGACTTCCCTCTGACTCTATGGCGAAATAAGAAAGACTTAACTCGGACCGAAAGTCAAAATCAGAAAAACATTATGGGAAATTTTATTTTGTTTTTAGTCTTTGTTCCTGTTGAAAATGTTTTATCAGATACATTTGGATTTCGAATTACATTATAATACATGGGATAAAATAAATTTTAGCTATTTAAAATTACTAAAAAAATTATAATCATAAATTCATGATAGCTTCATTAAAATTATATTTTTTAATGGATTATATTTTCTTTTATAATAAAAGATTATTTCTGATGAATATATTCAGGTTCTTAAATGTTTTTATTTAAATTCTTCTGTACCTTTGGTTGTGAGCAAAGAAGAGTAGACAAGAGAATAGGTGGAAAGAGAAAGAGAAAGAGAAAGAGATAAGAAATAAGATAAAAAGTGATTTAATTGATGAGAAATAAAAAAATAATATTAAACTAAGGTGTCAAATTCTTATTCACGTTGACGTCTCATGCTTTTAGTTGAGTCTTAACGACGGTTCTACCATTATGATGGTTTTTATTTAGTTACAGATCTAAGATGATCTTTTTATGTCTAGTCCGAAATAGTTGCTCCAAAGTCTATATTGCTTTGAAGAAGCAATGTTGCTTTAGAAGTAAAATGAAAAGAAAACACAAGCCCATCAGGAAATAAAATAGTAAAATCAATTTTGATCCAATTATTTTCTCTATTTCTCCTATTTTAGACGAGGAACTGAGGAAATATAAGCAAGTATAAGTTGTAATCAGCATAGCACGAGAGCTTATATAATAATAATATATACATTGTTAACAATTTGTAATATCAAATAGTTTTTCTATGTTTAACTTAAGCATATAACTTTATTTCACTGCAAACAATCACACTCGCAGAGCTCAACACAGCATTTGATTAGCTCAAAACAGGCCAGGGCTGCACAAATCTGAGTGCAAACGATGGTGCACTGGTCATTGACAAAAGTGCAAGTCTGCAACAGACACATGCCACAACAGGTATCAGCCAATCGACCACAGCAATTCGAAGCAGCCCTCCCCAGTAGTCCTTCAGGTGGTTTTGCTTCTTTTATAGCTGGTGGCAAATTCTCAGCTGTTGCTTTCAAGTCACCAAATCCAAGACTCAACCCTCCAAGAAATAAGTTCTGGTTGTTGAGTTCCAACTTCTGGAAGCTAAGTTTGTTGTATGCCTGTTTTGTTTAGAAACGTAGGTATTCAGACATATATTGCGCAAAGGGAAAATGGAAATATTCTAATATTTTTCGAGTTAGATGAAGGTAAAGTTTGGGCTTATTTTTCTAATATCCAAGACAAAGGTCTACCTTTTGTAACAGAAATTGTTCAGGTGTCTTCTTCCCTTCATCACTCTGTACAAGAACCATGTTCATGCAGGTATACTCTGACGGGACTTTATTTTGAATGCTCATTTTAGTGACCTATTAGAGAGTAGTTTGGCATTTGCTTATAAATGAGTGGTGCAGCAAAACACAAAATATACCATAAACACTTGAAAGAATATCAAAGTAAAACTAGATTAAAGTGAAAATCCATATTTATCCCAGCTTATTTGCCGATTTTAAAAGTAGAGCAAAGACTTGCATTTCATAATGAGTTAAATTAAAATTTTGGTTCTTATACTTCCCCATTTTCGACTAATTCCAACAAAAAAGTTTACATTTCGGTTCCTACATTAAAAAATGTTGATGAATTGATCCTTATTCCTTACCAATTATCAAAGTTATAACAGTGTTAGATTTTGTCTGAGTTGACAAACTCTTATTGTGTTGGTTCTTAAGTTATCATATAGGACAAAGAATTGTCAACTTAGCAAAATCTAATACTGTTGTAACTTCAGCAATAAATATGAATCAATTCGTCACAGTGTCGTGTTGATACCACCAAGAACGGTAAAAAAAAATTCAAAAGAAAAAAAATGAAAAATTGGATCTATGTCCAATGGATTACAATTACGAAAAAAAAGTATTTTGTTTTGGTTTGACCGGTAACTTTATATGAAATAGCGGATAGGATTAATTTAGTAAAAAAATTTCCCCAAGATATGTTCCAAGAAAGAAATAATTTGAAACTTAAAGTTATTAATTATATACTTTCTCGAAATGAAAAATCCATTCGGGGAATTTCTGATACAAGTATTCAATTAGTTAAGACTTGTTTCGAATCTTGGAACTAAAATGTAGAATATTTTCATGTTGGGTGCAAAAGGAATAATGATATAAGGATCAATTTTTATTTTAACACATTAACAATATATCACACTTGGATAGCAGACACGTTTTTTTCCCCAAAACAACATTTTTCAGTCAAGCACTCTCCAGCCCTGTTTTCCTGCAACTCTTTCTGTGAATGTCAGTGCGTAAATTCAGTGACTGTTTGAAATGAATGTCTTAATGTAAACTGGTCTCCTTAAATTTTCTATTTTCACCTTTTTTTAGTTTCTTTTTCTCTTTCAAAAGAAATTCAATATGCACAAAAATAGATAATAGACAAGCAAACCTTCTCCTCCAGCTCTTCACTTTTTAACAACCATGCTTGAGCAGTGACCTGGTCTATATGTCTCTTTGAAAGGACCTGAAGAGAATACCAAAATTTATATCAAATTTCAGCGCATAGTCGAGTATGCATTCAGAAATCACCCTATTTAAAGGATCTACATTTCAAATGATTCGGTAACTTGAAAACCTTTTATCTCAATGATATGAAATACATGCCACATGTCCAAGGAAGAAACCTATAATACAGAACCGGTCTAGGTTTTGACAGATGAATGTCTCAACTCTCAAGGGTTTAAGAATTGATTTACAGATTTAGATGTTACATACATTTGCGAAAGAATGAGTAAAAGACCATGCACTTTTAATGCACCGACTGCCTTCCCAACCAAAATAAAGTGTTGAGTGAACAATGGAAGTAAATAGTGAAGCCAACAGCAGCACAACATTGCACATGGTGATATGATACTATGTAGGAGGAGCTATGCATATGAGTTGCATGGTAATATTCAGTTCCCATTTGCTAAGACGGGATAAATCACAACCAGATATGATGAATACGTTGTAAATTAAGCCTTAGGAGTGAGATATTACATTACTGAGCTGCATATCCTTTTCTCTTTTCACTTTAAGGCCTACTACGAAGTTAGTCTTATTTGCCAAAGTACCAGTGACTTTAACTAATTCAGGAAAAGTTCCACTGTATCTTCCTGATAGGATCAACGGACTTTCAAATGATATATCTTGTATATGAGTTGGGAATAACTGCAATAATCAGAATATAGATTAAGCATCAAAAAGATGTAATATAACATGTAAATATGATATATCATTAGAGCGCTTTTTCAGTCATAATTAAGGATAAAACTTTAATGGATATGTACCTCAAGTGAATCAAGACCTTCTAAACTTTTGATTGTTATATCAGCAACCATAACTGATGAAGCTGTACTGAATAGCCTTTGCATTCTAAAGTCAATTGAATCTAGACAAGATAAAAATAATAATAATAATAATACTTCAAATATGTATGATGGAGCAGAATCGTATTATGAAACAAATTTTTTTTTTTGAAAAAAAAAAATAAGCCACAAATTTGCGCTAACTTCAAGTTGCGATCTTAGGTTGACTGGGCAAGGAAAGAAACTGACCTAAATCATGAGCAGAATCATAGTGGCCCCTCCCAATTTGTGCTAGCATTTGCAGGAAGTAGTGATTACAATATAGACCTGAAATTTTCATATTACGAAACACAGAAATATTACTAAAAAATAAAAGTGTTGCAACAAATAATGAGATTGATAATAAATAAATCTGTGTTGGATATTATGCCAATAGGAAATATAGATAAATAGAAGCTTCTATATTCAGACTGACAACATCATAATAGTCACAAGCCCAAGAATTGGTAATTGACAAATACTCACTTCCTTAAAGAAAGAAAAAAGTTTTGGTTGCAAAAAGTTTGGGTGGATTGGAGGTAACCCCATTCCAAGGTCAGGGCTTTGCCAAACACTCAAAATGGTACTTATAGATGACCTGTGGATGAAAGTCCACCGGTAGAGTCAAACCCAAGACCTTGTCAATATTGGGTACGTACATTCTTGATTTACTTTATTCTTGGACAAAGAGGAAATATTTTCTAACCCTCTCATCTTGACAATTTAAAAAGCATGCAAAGCATTCATTTCTTCAGTTTAAAACATGCCTAAGTTTGAAAACATCTTTAGCTTTCACACGCAAAGAAAAACATTTTTGGTTACTTAAAACATTAGCTGCAGTAAAACACTTATCAAAGGTTGAAGTGTCAAACGAACATTGCCAATTAATGATACCCCGGAAACTATTTGCTGAAGAGTATAAATAGAAGAGGAAGCTAGAATTCTTGCCTATGCCAAAAGTATATATGCGAGGTGTTCGAACCAATTGCCCACTTGAGACATAGCTTTTCGCAAAATTGCATATATCTCTCTCATCCTCAACAGCCCCATCGGTAACGAGAAAAATAAGAGGGACCGAATCAGTTGATTTCTCAAGTAGCTTCATTGCCTAAGATAGAGCAAAATATTAAATAAAAAAACTCCTATTACAATATGTACATATTTAGGATTCAACATCCAAAAGTTTTGCACGGGATACAAGTTATTAAACACGGCATAGAATGTGCTGGTCTAAGTATACCATACCAGCAACAAATCTACCTTTTATCTTTATGTTTAGCATTACAAGCAAATCAAGCACAGATACCAAGTCCTGAAGTTTATAAGGCATGTGCTATTGTTAATCCTATAAAACTCCCAGACTCAAAGCGCAATGTACAAAAGATAAGGTTGTAGACTTTTAGCCATAAAAAAGCCAGAAGGTAGATTCCAAGACAAATGGGAGAATACAAAGTAAATAAGAATGAGTTTGTTTCATACAAATAACATGAGTAAATTTAACACTGCATCCAATCCAAAATCTAACAATGTTAGATATGAATCATTCCCACTTATATGTTACTCAACTTATTCATTCCTATTCAATGCAGGACTTCACTATCACTTGCCACTCCAACAAATTTGATGTATAAAAAATAAAATCAAAGAGCTAACAAGATAATAAAATAGTAGCCTTAGGCTTTACATCTCTCTTCTTAGACGTAATAATACTTCCATTAGTGCAGTTGAATTGAGAAAACAAAAATAACAGAGAAGTCGTAATTAGCAAGCAATGAAAAAAGAGAACAATGTTTTGCACATCACATTGAAATTTTCAACAGATAAGAATTACCTGTGTTAAGGGAAGCATGATATTAGTGTCACCATTAGCAATAAAATTGGTGTCAACCCACGTGGTAGCATTTAAAATTGCTTCCTCTGTAGCTCTTTCCATTGATGATGAAAATAAGTAAACCGTCCCATTGAAAGCTATAATGTTAAATGTATCTTGTGCACTTAGTTGAGAGAGTGATGTCAGTAGCGCATTCTTAGTGTTATCAAGAGGAGTTCCCTTCATACTTGCGCTTATATCTACTACAAACACCACATCCTTTTTAAAAACCTATCAAGCGACAGAATCCTCCATTATAAATGTGCTTGAAAAGTAAAGGCAGCATGATTGAACATTCGAAACAGACATGAACCTGTGCAATGCTAACTATATATTTCTATCTTCTTTTGAACTAGTTTTGTTCCTTGACAATTTTCCAAGTGCCATATGTTTCTAATTACTTCTATAAACATATATTATCTTTCTAACAAACAATTGTTCTTCCAGATGAAATTATTCTTGCTCAGTTAAAATCTTAGTAAAGAACAGGCAGATCCATCTTATTTGTTCATATACGAGGAAGAGAAATGGAGAAAGCTCACATGCAAGCTGCAAGATAACCATTTGATGCATTCGTGTTGCATGTATACATACAACCTGATATAGCTAACCCATGTTAAAGCAATCACAAGTAAATTTTAGAAAAGAAAAAAAATGGCATATCATAATATTGCAACAGACCTTTCTATCCGGGCTGTTTCCCGGGTAAAGATACAAGCAAAATATCTCTCTTTCGTCAAAATCACGCAGGAATGGAGATTGCAAGAGAACTGCTCCAAATATGTCATTGGAAGAAACCTGCATAAAAAAAGCGCCAGACCATTAAGTTAATAAATTTTTATTATGGCACAGATAATATTCAGGTCTGATTCTGAATGTCTTTGGCTCAGAATCCACTCCTTGTTGCTAGTATGAAATTGAATTTAAAATAATTTTAATAGAATTTTATGCTTAGGTCTTACAGAGTACGAAAAACTTAAGTCTGTACTTGACCATGCAGGCACTTCTGCTTCATATGATAAATTTAATTTGCCAGCTTGGCGCAGTAGTTCCTGGAAAGTCGTAAAGATAATGTTTAGTTCAAGTCTAACGGAAGCCAAACTGAGCTTTGTAATAACACAATAGATTTTTTTTACCTTAAAGGGATGACTGGTGGTTTTGCATAACACTTCCGTTGTAGCACCAGAATTCACTTTCAAAAATATCTTCTCTTTCTTAGAAATTTTTCTTCCAGCAGGGTTGACGTATGAGGGAAAGCTGAAAGGGACACAGAGAGATAACTGGCCATCATGAAATAATATTTTCTGTGACCATCTGATCTTAATTGAGAAGACAGAGCCACCCCTAAACTGCAAGACAAAAATAATTTCACAAATAAATAGGCTGTGCGCATTAATAGCTATCAACATCAAGTATTAACAATGAAGTTTTGTTTTGCTATGCAATAATAACCTGTGGAATCTTAACGGTGTATATATGGCTTTTCACAAAGTATCCGTCTTTAGCTTTGGCCACTTTATCCTTATCCTTTTCGTCTTTCAGAGAGATCAATTCAGTATGATAAGATTTTCCAGAACCATCAACCTCTAGACCTAGAAGTGAACCCTGTTAGCCACATTATATTAACTTGAGAACTCACGAAACAAACAGCATATCAAGTTGTAGAAAAAATTGGCGTGCAGTTTCATCAAGCATCATGACATAAATCTAATAACAAAACATTCCATGCTATTCACCATCATGACAATATTAATGATGTAACAAGATCGACTAAGAAACGCAACTTAATAAGCACATGTGCATCTTGATGATTACGCTCGCAACACTGAAAACCCAACTTCTATAGATTGTTAGGATGACAGAGTGGACGTAACACATATTCATATTGTCTTGACAAATGATGTCAGCTAATTATAATTATAATTAATTAACAATTAATCATCTCTGATTTAAATCATGAGAACTAGAAGCTTTCCTCTCTGCTTCACTACTCAAGATAACAAGCATGAGCTGTAGAACTGAGTGCAATATCACCCACTAGAAAAGGTGGGACATGCTTCAAAAGCACTTCTAGTTTGTAAAAACACCCTTTTAAGTCTGATCCATCCACACAATCAATCCTCTTCCCAGTCATTTGGAAATTGCTAGTAAGAATGAATGTCAACTAAGCAAAACGCAAACTGTTATTACTCTACCAAATTGATCTCATTCATAACATCCTATTGTTGACGGAGTAAACATATGCATTGCCGAGCATTATGCTTTATAATTTTGCATTTTTTGTTCTGTAATTCTTCGGAGAAGTGTATACTCACGGGGGCCTCTTATTATGATAAGCAAAGAAACACTTGCCAAAACTGCAAATAAGTTTCTTTTTTCTCGAAAACTAAAAACTGTTTTTAAAATTGTATTCAAACAAGTCCTTAGTATCCTTTGGCTTCGTTATAAAGAACCGTAGTCTTGAACTTACAGGATATTGGATACATCACGTATTCTCTTGAAAACTCCACATCCCTTTGATTTTACCAAAATAGCTTGACAAATAAATATCTTTTCATTAGTAACAACATTTTCCTGAAAACATTTTTATAGAAAATTATCCATTACAAAATAAATGAATAATACATACATCAAAAGTGTATCTTTTACATTATTATTCAATTACAAACCCTCCGAATAATAATAATAATAATAATTACTATTATTATTTACTAAAAAAATACTCTAATTTATGAGTGTTTTGTTCAGTTATTTTACGTTAATGCATTCACCAAATAAAAAATATTCTAATTTTTTCCCCGCTAAATATTAAATAATGCAAAATATTATAAGGTTAGTTGTGTTGATATTCCTTAAAATTAAGTTTTTTTATAAAGAAAATAATGTTAATTACACTTTTCTTAAATAAAAGTTATACCTAACTTCCTTGCCCTTCCCTTATTATTATTTTTTAAAATACTACGTGCATGGTTCGTATCTAAAAATTAGGAATTTATGTGTAACTTCCTAAAAAACATGTCTCAACATGTAAAAATAATATATGAAGTTAGAAAAGTAAGTATAATTTTTCAATCAAGATGGATGTTAACATAGTTAACATTATTTTCAAGTAAAGATAATATAGTTAACCCAATATTATATGAATGTAAGGTTGAGATGAGATTCAATCTAAATAAGTTATTTAAAACATATGGTCCCTCGAAAAGATCAAATGACTTTATGTTTGAATATTTTTTTTAACATATATGCATAATCCAATGATTGGGATATTTTCCTATTTTAGTTATGGTAGGAAAAATAACAAGGCTTTATTCAAAAATAAATAAAATAACAGGGATTATAAAGTAATTAATAACACCACTTTTTTACTGCAACTATCCGAGTATTTTTCTTTCCTGCTTTTTTATTTTACAAAGATATTACTTTATTTTTATTTTATTTCTTTTTTTTACCGATTCTTTTTATTTCTTTGGTGTTTGATTTATTATTTGTTTTTACTTTTAGCTTATATACATTTAGAGTTTAGTTATCATGGATTGCTAGTGAGAAAAAAATTATATCGTCATGAGAATTTATTTTCGGCATAATCTTTAAGGTAAGTATTATAAAAAGAAATAACAAACTTATTATATTTCATAATATATGATAAAGTGACAATATAAAAGCTTAAACATGTCAGTGCATTAAATTAAATCTGTATATTTAATAATAATAATAATAACTCAAAACAACTTATTTTTATATTTTCTTAATGTTCTGAATTAAAATATTATTTTCACAATCTCCTTCACAATTTTTGAAAACAAAATTAAAACAATTTAATATTTCTATCAATCGTTACCTACTGAAAATGTAAACATAAAATAAATAAATAAAAATACCACATTAAATTAAATTTCAATTTTTTTATTTACTTCTCTCACGAAATTTTCAAAACAATAAATCAAATAAAATTATTTTTATAATTATTAATGAAAACATAATAACTAAAAAAAAGGATAAAAACAAACCAAATTAAATACTTTTCTCGTATTATTTCCTTGTTTCACTTTTTTTGTTTGGCCCATGAACATTCAAATGTTTTTATTTTTTTTGGAAACCGACGTTTGTATTATTAGCTTGTTCACAAGGAACAAACTTTTTTAAGAGTGGGTTTGGATGTTAAGAATTTCAAATACTTTAAATTGAAATTCTTTTATTTGTAAAATTTTGTGTTTGGATAAAAAAAGTTAAAGTTACCAGGGTGAAAAAAAATATGATTGGTGTATTAGTTGTATGTGTTTCTCCCTCTACATTCACACTCGATCGATATTAAAAGTTCATGTAGTATTTCTTTGAGAAGGAGAAAATTATAAGAACAAAATTTTCAATTTTTCATCTTTTAGAAAGAAATTGAAATTTTTAAATTTTTAGTTGTTTAAAACTCTGTTTTAAAATTTTAAATTCTTCAAAAAAATAATAAATTTTAGATTACAGAATTAAATTATTTGATAAATTATTTTTCTCAATTAAAAATCCTGTCAAACGCATCCTAAAGGTTTTTTTTTAACAATTCCAACAAAAACTTTCCTCAACTTTTGCCATAAATCATTAATTTTAATCGCGCTATTACTTTCTAACAAATAACCTGTTTAGGCCCTAACAACTTTTTGTTGAGTAATAAATAGGCCTAACAACTTCACTTTTCAATCATTAATTTTCTCCGCCAACAAAATAATTCAATTTTACCCTACTTCTCAAACAATCAAACACATGCACAATTGCTCACAATCTTCTTTTTTACTCTTTATATGCATTTTTCATACATATATACATATCCTTTTTACAGCGATACATCAAGCGGGTACATTATTTTTTAACTTTATTAGTATCATCGTCAGAATGAGAAAAAAGAAAAGAGATAATAGGCAGAGATTTAGTATGTACGATTATTAGTTCACAACATAGAAATTAAAGTCAAAGAATTACATAAAGTAGTATATTTCGATATTTTGTATTTAAATTCAAATTACTTAAGGAAAATAAAAAATATGCATGATGCATGATAATTGGAATTGATATTATAGTTGCTGAGCATTTATTTTACCTCTTCACCTATAGGTATGGCAACCTGGCAATCACACGTACTACTTGCTGTCACGCAATGCACGCGCCACTTCCCGGAGACCGTTACGAACGCCGTGTCCAAGGAGCATTCAACTTCCATGCCCACGCCGTGAAGCTCCAGCGGTATCAGCGCCGGAGGCTCGCACTGACCGAGCACGTACGGCTGGTAGCTCCGAATGTCCGGATTCCCCCCCTTCGCCGGATCAGATATCCCGGCGTAACTTTTCGGCTCCGTCGGAAGGTATCCATCCGGCGACTTCAAAAGGGACCGCAACATCGCCGGCGCAGGCGACGGAGCCGATCCTTTGCCGTAGTATACTCACTTAGAGAGGTTGAGTCCGACTTCTGCGCAACGGGAGAAATAGTCGGTCATCCCGCTCGCCGGCGAGGTGTGTGAAGGAAGTTAGAGAGAGAGAGAGATTGGAATTTTTGGATGATATAAGGTTTTGATGACTGACAGGTCATTGCTCGGCCGGTGATGATGATGGTACGAGAGATAGCGAGCGAGTAATCATGGGGAGTGTACACTGTGAAGACCAGTATCCGAGGTAGCTTTTAAGGAATAGTTAAACAAAGCAAACCACCGATAAAAAATGACAAAGGTGACTGGGAAGGAAAATAACGTAAATGTGTATATCTAGATTAATTGATTAAATATTTTTATATAAAATAACATATAATTAAAATTATCAACAAAATAATTTTGCTAGGTAACTGCTGTCATTACAAATAAACATAAGACAAAATATTATAAGGATGTACGGTCAATTTATTATTAATAATGATTTTTCTTTTGAAAAAATTAAAATGAAAATGATACATACTATAGTTAATATAATTTTTTTAAATACCACCCAACTATATTTTTTAATTGATATATTTTGATTTCTTAATCACTGATATGCAGGTTAAAAGATCATACTGAAGCCATGTCGCATTAACAAACATGAAAATGAAATGCCTACCACGTGCACCATGTTCGAAATTGAAACAAAGAATTTGAAGGATAAATACACAATAAAAAAAAATGAGAATCTCTAATTTGCTTCTTTTAGAGGAGGTTCACTAAAGTTATAATCCTTTTTCTTTTTCTTATATATTAATTATATTTAAATAATTTACTATTTAAATAGACATTTAGTCAATAAATTATTTAAGCGATGGTCCCACTTGTCCTGAGCTTTTGTTATGGTCAGTCACAAGAAGCCAAGCATAATCATATGCTAAACTTTTATTGAAAGATAAGCTAAGGATCACCATTCACCAGTGGATTTTTTTTTTTTTTAACATTTGCTTGATAATTTTGTTTTTGGGTGATGAAAACAAAGTGGCCATGCTGTATATACAGTATATACTATTGGTGATTGAAGGCCCTAGTAATTAAATGAAGTACTTTGCATATTGGGTACTGTATGTAAAAGTCTTGAAGGCTTTAGTAATTAAATGAAGTACTTTTTGGTTACACTATGCAAATGCCTAAACTCAAAAAGTCTCAATATTTTTTTTTACCATATAAGACGTATAAAGTATCTACTAACTTATTAAAGATTAATTTTTGTCAAAAAATAATAATTGATAAAAAAATATAGCAGGGAAAAAACAGAAATTTTGATATAAATAAATAAATTTCTTTTCTAAAAAGAAAAATGACTTCTATTTTCTAATTGGAAATCAATGGATCGCAGGGCCGGAAAGTTTTTTGTGGGTGGAGTTGTGACATGTAATATTAATAATATTTATTTAACTTAGTGTGAAAAGAATCCTAAGTGATATCGCAAATTTAAGGGATTGATTAGTCGAAAGTGGAAACACTTGCATTTAAGTGGAGCCATATTATTGTTTTGTTAGGGCTGTGAAGTGAAGTTCTCTTTATGTGAGGTACATTGTTTCTGGTGTTAGAAGGAAAATGAAAGCGATGCGACCAAAATACATATATAGGGTGGTCCCTTGTCATATTATTATGGTCTGTGCATAGACGAGTAGGCAAACATATATACAGGAACTCAATTCAAGATAGATCGATATGATACTTATAAAATACTCCTAACGTAGTCATTCAAATGAGTTTTGTCATTACCAAAAAAAAATAAAAATCAAACAAGTTTTGTACGTAATTTTATAAGTCTTAATAAATGTTAAACGCTAATAAAAAGTGTATTAAAAATGTTATTTTGTATTTCCTCTCTTCAACAAATTAAAACCAAATTGATGACTTTTGTCCATTCCACAAATGATAATACACTTTCTTACTTTAATTTGGGTGTTGAGATGCTTTAGTTTATTAGCAATTGAGAATATTCTAGTTTTATTTATGTCCAGATGAATTTTAAACTTTTAATATAGAAACAATATATTTTCCGTCGAAGATGCTTTATAATATAATTGTTATCAATATATTTTTTATTCTAAAAAATAATAAAATAGTATAGAGTGATATTTTGACAGTAATTTTATATAAAATATGCCCTTTTAAAGAACATTTTTAATGCACAAAAATGATATTAAAATAAAATTCTGATATAAAAAAATTGACTTTAAAAAATATTTTGTTGAATTATTATTCCAGGACTAAATTAAAATAATTATCTAGTATTTTTTAGACGGCCAAAGTCGTGTTCACTCTGTAATTTGGTATTTTGTTCTTCACAAGGATAGCACATAAATTTACTAAATGACTTCACTTGACTTGACCTTAATCCATATTGCCAATCATCCCAGCCAAGCTAGGTGGCTGACATCGAATTTAGGACTCTTGTTACTATTTTGCAAACATGAATTCAGGTTTTAAAATATCAAATTATAAATGATGAAAATCTATTTAAGTGAGTATTTTTTGTATTAAAATCTGTAAACTAAATTTTTAATGTCCTTGTATTAAATTTGTGAAATATATCTGCAACTAGGTTCAGTAGGTTGGGAAGACTTTCTGATTTTATTTCGAATATAAGAGAAAGAGACTCTTTAGAAAGCAGCAGCCGTATGAATAGGTACAACAACAAATAACATTATTCATAGCATGTAAATTGGGTTTTAATTAAAATATGATTGAATGATTTGATCTTTAGGGTGCCTTTGATATATGATAATATGCTCAAATGATTTGATCTAATGATTTGATCTTTAGGAACAAAAACTCAAATTTTTGTTATTTAGAAAATCATGGAACAATCTTATATCTCACATGAAAAGTATTCAAAAGATAACATATCCTACTCTATGCTAGATTCAATAATTTTATTGTGTCATGTATTTCGAATTCACATTATTTATTAGTTACAATAATTTCTTATCATGTAATTTATTTTGAAATCACATTATCTACTAATTATAATAATTATCATATCATGTATTTTAAATTCACATTATATAATAGTTACAACAACCTTATCATGTAATGTATTTCAAGTTTACATTATCGATTAATTAACTTGCTTGTATGGATTTTATATTTTAAATCCTCATAAAATATAATAATAATTTAAATTATATTAACATAATTAATATTAAAAAGAATATTTTAATAAATTTATATTATTATATTTGTATTGTCCATTATTAATCAAACAATATACCATATAAAAAAAAATTATCCTGTAACTTAAGAAATTCTCATGTGTTGTTCTCTTTATTGTTATACCTATTGTGTAAAGAAAAATTATCCTCTAACTT
The DNA here is from genome assembly GCF_000004515.6 of Glycine max. Classification (NCBI taxonomy): domain Eukaryota; kingdom Viridiplantae; phylum Streptophyta; class Magnoliopsida; order Fabales; family Fabaceae; genus Glycine; species Glycine max. Next base: position 818,461 of record NC_038252.2, on the reverse strand, counting down.
AAGTTTCGTCTCATTTGATACACATCGAGACATTTTCATACAAAAGTAAGAGCAATAAATTTAAGTTATATAACCATACTTGAATAGTTAAAATTAAATATCATGTATCACGGGATTTAATTTAATTGACCGAGTAAGGTAGGTAAATAGCGTAAATTTCATTTGTTTAATTTTTATGGATAAAAAAAATTAAATATCATGTGACATTTATAAAAAAAAAAATCACCAGTTTTTTAATTCCACAATATCCATATGATAAGATTTAATTATTAATGAACATCTATTTACTTTTTTAGAAGATGTATTTTATTAACAAGTTACACTTTTGACAAATTTTAATTATATCTTTTAAAATAATATTTCTAGAAAAAAATGTAATATATATATATATATATATATAAAATAATTTTTTTATTATTTCATATCATGTAAATACAGTAGATATATGTTAATAAACTCTAAAAAAATTGTTAACATATAGCCACTTATTTCATCATGAAATTTTAATGGCGGACCATGAAATTTAATTTTTGAGCATCGTGAAACCTTCAATATTACTAGTCATTCGAGCATCGTGACTTCGTAAGAAAGGCTCTGCTTCCTCATCATATCATTACAATTCGCAACTTTTTTTATAATTAAAATTACAATTTTTTTTCTTAACCCTTCGACTCACTTATAAGGAAAAAAAATTGAACAATTCAAAATTCGACAAAAACATAAATAAAATATGACAAAAAATTCTTTTCAAAAAATTTGCTTACAATATATAAATATATATATATATATATATATATATATATATATATATTTTAATTGGTTAAACATGTTAGATCTGAATGTTATAAATTCGTTAGTATCATATTTAATTCTTATGGATAATATATATATATATATATATATATATATATATATATATATATATATATATATATATTATGAATTCACTTTTTTTTTACCATTACAAATTATAATTATACATTTATATTACATTAAGAAAAAAAAATCCGTGGAGGCAATTGCTTCTGAACTCAAGAACGTAGGTCCGTCCCTTATTAAGATATTATAATAAGGAGTTGACCTAGAGATGGATAAAAATGAGAAAGTAAACAAAGTTTATTGCTTCGTTAATAGATTAATTTGTCTTATTTTGATACTTCTAAGGTTTACATAGAGAGGACTTTTAGACATTCGACGATAAAAATTGTAAAAAAAAAAAAAAGACTTCACAACATAAATTATGAGTTTCTTTTTTTTCGATATAAAAATTATGAGTTTTTTTACTGATTGATCAAATCATGTCAATTATGTGAGTAACTCTGCCCTTGGTTATTTAGTAATTTTCATTTTATTCCTTCTCAAACTTATTTAAGCTAATATAAATCTATTTTAAATATTTTTTTAATTTATATATTTATTTATCAATTCTTTTCTCAAACTTACATTTTTTTTCATTTTTGAAAATTACAAATTCTACTTTTAACAATAATGCCAATGACCAATATAAAGAAAATCGTTAAAGTTTTAGAGAAAATGCTAATTAATTTTTAATAAATATTTTATTTTTCAAAATACCCACAAGTTTAACAGTGTCCGTATCTTCCGGTCTTTAAGAGGCACTGTATATGGCTATAATTGCGACTGGAGAAATATGGCAAGGTGTCAGGAACCACAAGAGAAAGCTAGGATTGATTTCTTTTTCTTTACTTTTTTCCTTTTGGTTTCTTCAAATGAGAAATGCATTCTTTAAAAAATATAAATAAAATGAAATTATTAATTAAAAAATTAACTATTTTTTATGTTTTATGCATATAACCATTTTTTTTTATTTCTAATAGGTCTCTTCATTTAATGATAATCTTGTTTCAGATACAATGTGAATATCTCTTTCGACTAATACAAATATATAACCAAAATTTTAATTTAATTTGTCAATAACTATAATTATAATTAATTATTTTTTTAATTAAAATACATATCTCACTTTTGAAAAGAAACAAGTTTTCAACAAACGCAAAAGTTTACACTACACAAGAGAGTGTGAAACCATGCCATGATATAAGCACTTTTTGTTCTTTATTGAAAAAGTTCCTTGCTGGGTTGAAGTAAAAGCCCTACCCACCCAGTTGTTGTTTTTTATGACACCAAAATCCGTAGAATTTAAGAAATACACAATAAGGTCCACACCCCCTGCAATTGGATCCATCAATCGGGGCCAAGGATAAATAAACAGTTTTCCCTTTTTGTGTGCACTTTCATGTATACTTCTGATATTAAAATGACACAAGATTATTCTCTTCTTTCAATTCTTTTTTTTTTAATATATTTTTCTCTCCAATTAAATTTTCTTTTGGGTATATATATTTTATTGAAAGGACAAGAAGTAAAACACGTAAAAAAGACAGATAATTAGCCGAAGATATAAGGTTCGTCTAAATGATTAAAGGAAAAAAATTATGAATTTAAATATCTTTATTAAAAAAATTAATAATACTAATAATTAATTTTTATTAATAAAAAAGACAGATAATTTCCATTCCAATGAGTTGGGACCCATAAATCCTCACAATTCAAAGTGTATTATATGAGAGTAATAATAGTGTATTTGGTCTGGTGGTAAAAACCCATGACAAATGTAAAATCATGATGGATTCACCAAAAAACAACTATTTATTATTTCAAAAAATATAATAGATTCAACCAATTATGACTCCCAACACACAATAAATCAATTCGGCGGACCACGTTAATAAGAGTTTATTTGAGCTATAAAGTCACACTGGTCCCTGTACTGGAATGATGTGTCCCATTGCAGTGATGTAAAATGCTATCTACCATACCTGGATTTCATTATGAACAAGGGTAGAAAAGAAATTAAAAACAACGTGTCACTTCATGTGCATGTATATATGTTTAATTTTGATTTTCATTCGTTTACTCTATATCACGAGGAAGATCGTAGAAGAAACAGTTTTCAACAGAAAACCAGAACTCCCATGCCTAGGAGGGCCTACATGACTCTCAGGCTATATATGATGAAGTCTTTCATATTAGAAAACAGATAGAGATTGCCACGGTAGACTAGAAGTGAAGTGCGTGCTTCTATATATTTAAGAGTAGCTGTTTTTCTTCAAGTGCTGAATTGACGTGAAAGAATTAGGGGGAAAATGGCACTTTGTGAAATTATATATTAGGTTTGGTAAAGACAAACTGCATGTAAAATTAAATAAGATGAAATAAAATAATTACATCTTTTTAGTTCAAACCATTCAGTTTCTTTTGTGTCGACAAGAATGATGATAATGATATTAATTTTTTTATTTTATAATTATTATATTATTAATATAAAATATTTATTAATTTTATTTCTTTGAATATTTCTAAATGGCTCCTTCTAATAAAAATCAATCAATTTATGTAACTGTTTGTGTTGAGGCAAACCGCCAAGAGGCTATGCTTGATAGTGAGTCTATTATGGGGACTGTCTTTGCTGTTAAGAAGTATTCTAAGAAAGGAATATGTAAGTGTACCCACTGCAATGGAGATAATCATGTCGTGCAGACATTTTTAAACTCCACGCCTATCCAGGTTGGCATCCAAAAGGGAAAACTACTCAAAATACCAAGGTAGACGCTACTTTCGAAAGCCATATTTCTACTGTTGTTGGATTTGTGACCAAGTTAGGTATATCTAACTTTGCTCTTAATCTTTTTGTTGTTACTAGGGGTAGTGAGTGGATAATTGATTCAGGTGCTATTGATCATATGACTTGTGATCCTCATAAATTTACTAGTTTCTCCCCTCATTGTTCTAAAACTTTTATTATTAATGCCAATGGGGTATCATCACCTATTGAAGGTGGAGGTACGATATATCTCTCACCTTCCTTATCAATTTCTAATGTTTTATTTGTTCTTACATTAAATTGTAATCTTCTCTCTATTAGCAAATTAACCAAATCACATTCTTCTGTTGCCTCGTTTTATCCAACCCATTGTCCTTTTCAAACCATCCATTCCAAGGAGAAGATTGGTAGTGGTAGAGAGAGTGAATGACTGTATTATCTAAAAAATATCTCACAACAAACCCATAAAGAAGCATTGGCTTGTCTTACGAATGAACACATACAAGATAAAAACAAAAAGGAAATATGACTATGGCATAGACGATTAGGACATCCCTCTTTTGGTTATCTAAAAAAATTGTTTCCATCGCTATTTCATAAATGCAATATTTTTTATTTTCTTTGTGAAACTTGTGTAAAGACAAAAAACCATCGTGTTGTGTTTCCTTTAATCAATAAAAAAATTGATTTTCCTTTTTCATTAATTCACACAGATGTTTGGGGCCCTGTTCCACAATCTACGCATAATGAGAAAAAATGGTTTATCAGTTTTGTTGATGATTGTATTCGGGTAACCTAGGTGTATTTGCTTAAACATAAAAGTGATGTGTGTGATGTGTTTCGTTCCTTTCATCAGATGATAGCTACACAATTTAACACATATATTAAGGTCATTAGATCATAAAATGGAGGGAAATATTTTAAAACTGAATTAATAGAGTTCATGAACTCTAATGGAATCTTGCATCAAACCACATGACCTTATTCACCACAACAAAATGGAGTGGTTGAGAGGAAAATAGACATATATTAGAGGTGACAAGATCACTTTTGATAGATGGTAATGTCCCATCTCATTTATGGGGTGAGGCTGTGAGATTTGCAGTTTATTTTATTAATCGAACCCCTTTTAGTGTGCTTAACTTTAGAAGGTCTCTAGATGTGTTGTCTGATCATTGTATCCTTCCTTCCATGATTTATTTACCACCTCATGTTTTTGGATGTGTTATATTTGTTCACTTACACCCACATCAATGTACAAAGCTTGAAGAATGAGCTATCAAATGTGTTTTTGTTGGGTATGGATCAACTCAAAAAGGTTATCGTGCTTACCATCCACCATCAAAAAAAATTTATATCTATATGGATGTGACATTTAATGAGCATAATTTTTTTTATGTTGATTCTACACTTCAGGGAGGAAATGAAAATGAAGTGCATAATCATGATATTAGTATGTTTGATATCTCAGATATAAAATTATATTGTGAAAATAAATTATCATGTGAGGATCATTCTGCAGGAAGTGAGCCAATCCCAAAGATGGACAATTCTTTTTTGGATGATACAGTGTCTTCTGATCATAACCAATTGGCTCAATCTTCTCCACAGGTTCGGCTTGACTCTTCAGAGGTACTTTCTGATCCCATCTCTGATAATACTAATGTAGATGAAACTGATTATGAAATTGTTTCTCTTGATCCTACCCTTGATAATACTAATTTAGATGAAACGATCATGAAATTGATCCTTGTCTGTGTGAGACCACCAGCACACCAAACACCGAGTCTACTATTGTCTAATATAATCTTCCACCCGCTCTAATCGTGGTCAACCTCCAACTAAATATGAACCAAACCTCCAAGCCAAAGTTAAATATCTCATTCGTAGATATGTGTCATATCACAAGTTATCCTAGTCATATGCATAATTTGTATCTTAATTATCTTCATTTTCTATTCCTAGTAGTATACATGAAGCTTTGGCAGATCCTAGATTGACCGAAGCAATGGTTGATGAGTTGGCAACTTTAGAAAAAAACAACACTTGAGATTTTGTGTCCTTACCAAGAGGGAAGAAAACTGTGGGCTGCAAATGGGTATTTACAATCAAACACAAAACTGATGGAACTATTGAGAGGTATAAAGCATGACTTGTGGCTAAAGGTTACACTCAGTCTTATGGTGTAGATTACCAAGAGATGTTTGCACCGGTAGCCAAGCTCAACACCGTGAAAATACTTTTGTTGCTAGTAGCAAACAAAGATTGGCCTCTTCTACAATTTGATGTGAAAAATGCTTTCCTACATGGAGAAATTTTAGAAGAAATTTATATGGATTCCCCACCAAGCATGATAGATTCAAATGGAATGAAGGTTTGCAAATTAAAGAAGGCTCTATATGGATTAAAACAATCCCCAAGAGCATTGTTTGGAAGGTTTACCAAGTCTATGAAGGCTTTTGGCTATAGAGCAAGTAACTCTGATCACACCTTATTTTTTAAGAGAGGAAAAGGAAAAATTACAGCTTTGATCATATATAGATGACATGATTGTTACAGGAAATGACCCAGATGAGATTTCTAGTCTGCAACAATACCTTGCATCTGAATTTGAGATGAAACAACTTTGAAACCTCAAATATTTTTTGGGTATTGAAGTAGCTAGATCAAAACATGGTATTTTTCTATGCCAAAGAAGATATACTTTTGACTTACTATCGGAAACTGGGCTGCTTGGAGGTAAACTAGTTGATACACCAATTGAACAAAATCATAAACTCTTTCAATGGTCAAATTCAGCAAGCATAGACATAGGGAGATACCAAATGCGGGTAGGAAAACTAATTTATTTGTCCCATACACGTCTAGATATTACCTATGCAGTGAATGTCGTTAGTCAATTTATGCATGACCCACGAAAGCTTCATATGGATGCTGTCGAGAGGATTTTGAGATATTTGAAGTCCACTCCTGGAAAAAAAAATTTGTTCTCAAATCACGGAAACTTAAAGGTAGGAGGGTACATGATGCAAATTGGGCAGGTTCAAAAGATGATAGAAGATCTATCTCTGGATACTTTACTTTTGTAGGAGGAAATCTTGTAACTTGGAGGAGTACAAAATAGACCATAATAACAAGATCTAGTGCTAAGCAGGATTGCATGACACTCAATGTATGTGAACTTTTGTGGGTTAAAGATGTACTATGAGATTTGGGCTTTAAACCAAATGAAACTATGAGTTTGTATTGTGACAATATGTCGGCTATAGCAATTGCTCACAATCCTGTCCAACATGATAGAACCAAGCATGCAAAGATTGATAGACATTACATCAAAGAGATGCTTGAAGCTGGAATAATTTCCTTTTCCTTTGTAAGATCTGAATTGTAGTTGGTTGATGTTCTCACCAAAGGAGTGTCAAGCAGAGTATTTGATGAGTCTTTATTCAAGTTGGAAATGTGTGATATCCATGCACCAACTTGAGTGAGGGTGTTAAGATATGTCAAATATTTTATTAGATAATATTAGGCAATCAAATATTATGTTAGTTGTACTTTAGACTTTATTACAATGAGGTAATTTGTGCAGCTGTCATCCCTTTAATAGATGAGGAATTATAAGATCGTTATATATATATACAACGCTATTCTATGAATAAAATAAGGTAATATTACATGAAAAATGTTTTCCCAAATACATCAGACTTATTCTTTAAACCTTTTTATAACAAAGTCACTTTAATATCTAGTAATATATCAGTAGAGTTGTAGTATATGGGATTGAAAATCTACCTTGTGATACTAATAAGGTAAAATTAGTTTGTTTTTTTCGTTTAATTTATTATTTAGGTTTAATTCGGTCTTTTTTTTTTCAATTTAGTCCTTTAATTTTTAAAACTGATTCAATTTGATCATTTATTTTTTTTATTCAATTTAATTATCTAATTTTTAAAATAAATTCATTTTTTTAGAAATGTATATTTTGTAGGGTTTAAAATTATTTAGTGACGATTTTGAATGCTCACAAAGTGTGACTTTTTATAATTTAGATCAAAAGGTCAAATTAAATCGATTTAAAAAATTAGAGTATCAAATTAAAAAAATTAAAAGACTAAATTATATCTAAAAAATAAATTAATAAACTAAAAAACTAATTTAACATACTAATAACCTCTATTTATAGCATTCAGATGTGAGACATAATTTTGTCATCTAGATGCGGTCACGAGATTACATTTATTCTTAAATAATATAAGTCCGTTTTCTTAAAAATAAAAAATCCAAAAGCAAATCAGTAGTATATTTTTTTATTCAGCATACAAGTTACTTGTTAGAATTTAAAATAAATTCTGAACTTAAAATCAACTTCTCAACACAAAATCAATATAAAATGTTTATATGTTTTTTTAGTACTGAAGAGGACCTAAGCCCACAAGACAAACTACAAACGGTAGATGATTCAATTAATGGTGTTTACTTCAAGTCCCGTTTTAATGTAGTTGTTCTTTTGTTTGTCGGCCTTAGCCCTTCTCTCTTCATAAAAAAAATTGTCAACTATTAATTTGATAAAGGAGATGAATGAATCAGAATTGTGACCAAAATTAATTGAACCAACAAAATATTAGGTTCGTCTTATTAAAAACCCAAGAGGATTTCAAAAAATAAATTTAGAAGCATTTTGAATTTGAATCCTTTTCGGTGAAGTGGAAAGAAATGAAAAACAAAACCAGGAAACATAAATAACATTTGGCTTCCTCAATTTACAGAAAAATATCTCCATTTGTATTAGTCCAGATCCTTAAATATCTCCATTTGTATTAGTCCAGATCCTTAATCGACACGGATACATTTAAATTGGGATTCTTAATTCATTTTCGGAAAATTATTTTTTTTTTCAAATATCTTTCATAAAAATAGTTTTCCTTAAAACATGATCAAAGATTAATATTTTTATTTGTTTGGAATAATTTAGGGGACTAAGTGAAGAGAGAAGTGAGAGGGAGAAAAGTAAAGTAATAAAGTCGACTTCTCTTATTCTAAAGAGACAAAAAAAAAAGGTAGAGAAAAGTGAAAAAACAATATTGGAGCTCACATGGACCAAAAAAAAAAAATCTTTTCTAAGGGAGAGATTTAAGGTAGAAAAATGTACAAGTTTTACCTTTCTTATATTAATTTTAATGTCAAATGATATAAAAATATTTTATTTTCATGACAAAAAAATATATCTATTTTTATATTATAAACTAGAATATATAATTTGGTCTCTCAATTAAATATTTTTCATATTTTTCTCCTTTCTTCTTTGAATTATGTTTCACACACTACTTCCAAAACTAGTCATAAATTTTATTTATTTAATTGCTAAACATAATTTAATTTTTCAATATTATATCTTTAATTGTACAAAAATAAATATTTATTATATACAATGTATAAATTAAAATACTAGTTTATTATACATTTTATTTTATTTTCTCTCTTCTATCTAACCAAATAAGAAAAAAGAGAACTAACTTTCTCTCATATTTCTTATCAATTTTAATCAATTCAAACTTTTTAAAATTTAATTTTATTTATACTTATTTTATCTTTTTTCCTATTTTTCATTCCACTCCTTTCTTCCCGACCCATTTCCTCCTAAATGTAAATACCTCACTAATAAAAAAAATCAAAACTTGTCACTTTACAGGGAAGTAATACTCTCATTAGATCCAAATTTTGTTAATTTTTTATTTTATTATTTGAGTTCATGTAAAATGAGCTAGGAATTGATTAAATGCTATCCATTCAAAGTTTTACTTAAATAAACATGGAAAAATAAAATATAAATACACATTATTACAATCATGATGCTAAGCTGATAGTAATAAATTATATAAACTCATCTGTAGCATTTCTAGTCCAAGTTAATGGCAATCCTAATTTCACACACCATGTTTCCTTTTTGTTCAGCAAACTCACTGTAGAAGGTCTGAAATTTGCATCATCGACAGGCCCACATTAGAATTAATTAATTCAAGCAACAAAAACCGAAAGAGTTGGCCAAACAGCCCAACCTTGCAATCAAATCATAGATCTGATTAACTAGATTTTAGTTAACCGACCCCAAAAAAGAAGAAACTAGATTTTACTCCTACATGGCTACATATTTAAAGTTTGTTCTTTCATGTTCTTAAAAATTATTTAAAAAACAAAAAAAAATATAAATCTTGTTTGAAAAAAATAATTTTTGAAAATGATTTTCAAAATTAATATCTATTTTCTAATTTTTAAAATTAGAAAGCCAAAATATGTTGAATTTGTTTTAGTTTTTTATTTTCTACATGAGTATGCATGCTACTCGATAACATGATGAACAGGCCACAAAGGGTAACCCTTACTTTCATTTCAAGGCGTGTGTAATGTTTCAGTATGCAGTATGGAATTGTGTTATGCTTATAGCCATTGCCAATGCCTTTGGAAGCTGCCACTTATTCACTTTGTGCACTATATAGGTCATGAAGGAAGTTAAGCCCAATAGTTTTATCTTCTCTCCAGCCCAAGGGGTGCTTTGCACTTTCTTCCAATATTCAGTACTGAATGTGGTAACCGAAGGTTACAAACCTTGCACACCATACCTGCTAAGTTTTGAGTTTGAAATCTATTACTCAAAGTGGAAGCAAAAATACTCTAATATTTTCTCAAACAAAAAATTATATAAGCTTTATTAAAAAATAGTAATAAAGGAAAATTTAAAAGGATAAAGTGGATAAAATTAATATTAATTTATTCTCTTTTTTATCTTTTACAACTATTTACATTCATCTTATTACAAAAATTATCTTATGGGTGAAAAATCTACTTTTTATAGGGAAAAAATATTTATTCAATATATTCAAACAAAAAAAATTTACTTTATGGAAACAATTGCCTCCATCACCCTCCATGCAGTTCTGCCACGTACTGACTCAAAGTATAAAATATTTACCAAAACTTGTTACATTTGGTTTGTTCCTTGGGTCTCTTGATGAAAGTTTAGAGATCGATTTCTAAATTGATCATGAAGTTGTCACTAAAAATATTATTTTAACTCAAATTAGACCAACTCAACGGGAGAATATTATGATAAAGGAAGATAAATAAAAAATAAAATATTATGTGAATAACACAATTCAAACTAAAATGCTAGTTTTTATATAGAAGTTAGTGTTATAAAAAAATAAAATGCTAAAAATTACTAAAAAAAATACTAAAAGTTACTTTGAAAAATTTATTTACCAATCAGTTAAATAATTTTTTTTATTAATTGAAATAAATTGTGAAACATAAGTAAGATAATTACTCTTGAGGTTGCAAAGCCTAGCGCATGTTGGGAACGTAATCAATAGTATAAAATCGTCCAGTGAAAAGATTACACGTGTTAAGATGTGATATTTTTTTTACTTTTTTTTATTTCTTTTGCATTTACAAAAAGACACGTCGCTGCCGAGAAATATGTTGTTCAGAGCTGACCAAACTGACCATATTGGAGGTTCCTAATCTATGAAACACGGACCCGATACTTCAAATGATTAATATTTAAAATTTAGGACACAAAAATATTAAATACACACATAAATAAAATTAAATATGAGTAGTATAACAAAATATCTAAAGAATTGATGGTATATTTATTTTTTAAAACCTTCTATATTTTTTTTGAAGTTAATGAGTTGGAAAAAAGTGACAACTTAAATTTTCAAGAAATATGTGTTGACACAACATTGAACAAGAGAGGTGTAGGTAGCTTATAATGAAAAAAAGCACAACGAAAGAGCGTTTCGGCACACGTTAAGAGATGAAGGCAAGAGACTAGCTGTTGAGGCTTGTCCGGAGTTACACCAAGCCACGTACGACTAGTGGATTAAGACTTATAGCTAGCTAGACTCATTTGATAAGCACGTTGGAAAATTTGTTCAAAGATAAATTGGAGGAATAATACTGTGCAGGATGTTATAAAAATTTAATGGAAAAGATTCTTCAGATGCATTCATGATAAGATAGCCCAGGTGGGTGGGGCTGGCAACCAGGCTAGAGATCTAAATTCCAGAGAGGCTCTTGCTTGTCGTTTTGTAATGGAGTAGCTTCATAAGACATTTTCTGTAGTTCATGTTTTTCTCTACTTAGCTTATGTTAAGTTTGTCTTGTTTCATGCAGACTAGCTACTTACTATTTACTGTGTGTTTTGTTTAATGTTAAATTAACCATACACACATTTTCTTGTATATTTCAAAAATTTGTAACTTTTAATTGATTCAATCGCCTATTTGGGAGTCTCCTAATGATAAATCAAACTTAGTTGTGATTAAATTGCAACTTAACTAATTTTAATTTTGTTGGTCTATTTCTGTTATGATAATTGATATAATATAGTGCTTTTTTTTCTCTTCTAAATGGAGCTTAAAAACGTACAATCATGTATCATGCAAACTGTGTTGTCATTTAAGTTTGTTTGTCTTTTTTGTTATGATAACTGGTACGTACCTTCTTTCTAAACTGATAAGTCATTGACCAATTCTTTACATTACTAGCTAAAATCTTTTCTGAACTCTTTGGCTAAAGCAAAGTCTGACCAATTCTTTACACTACTACACTTGAAAAATGTAAAACACGATCTCATGCATGTACTTAGGCAGAAATCATACACATGAGCATTTGAAATATAGCTCAAAGGCATAAGATATATACGCTCATGCTTGAAATAAGAAGAAATACAGCACCACCTATATATAACTCCAGCCAAAATTGGGATGAAACAAGGTGCTTTAGTTTTAGATAGTTTTGCTAATCACTTTGTGCACTATGTCATGAAGGAAGTTAAGCACAATACTTTTCTCTTTTCTCTTCTCTCTTCTCTCTGGCCCAAGGGATGGTGTGCAGTTTCTTCCATTGCAACCCTCACACCACTGAGTGTGGTAACCGAAGGTTCCATGCCATGCACATACCAGCTATTTTTTATTTACTCAAACTTTTTAGATTGAAATCTATTATTCAAAGTACAAATTTAGCAAAACTTATTCCAGTTGGCTTGACACTTGAACTCTTAATGAAAGTTTAGAGTTTGATTCCCGATTTAAATATAAAGTTACGACTGAAATACTATTTTAATTAAAATAAATTGACTTAATTGGAGGATATCAATATTTGTGATCGTGACCAAAAGAAAAAGAATTATAAAACGTAATAAATATTATGATAGGGGAGGATAAATAAAAAAAATATTAATTATGTAAACTATTGTGTGAATAACACAATTCAAACTGGTGTAAAACAACACACAATTCAAACTAAAATGCCAGCTTATGTATTATTAGTATTTTTTTCCTCCTATTCTCTCTTTTGAGCTGAACATATGCCATTACTGTTAAAAAAATAAATCTTACATACAATTATTTATAAAAAAAAATATTTTGATTGAAATACATAGATGATGCAATTTTTTTAAATGATTATTTAATCACAAATTAAGTATATGATAAATTTTTAATTGTTATAGTAATTATTTTAAAAATTATATCTACTTGATTTTTTAATTAATTGACTGTATAAGCATTTTTATTTCTTAGACTAACTGTAATTTTTAAAGTTTTTTTTATTCTACGAGACTTAATTTTATACTAAATCAAATGGACACGAAGGCAACAATGGTTATTAAAATAGAGAGAAATTTGGCCATGCATAAGCTCAAATAGGGTGGTGTGAGTGAAACATATATACCCAAATTTGGCTAAAACAATGCAACATGGAACCCGAATTTGAAACAATATTTTGAACAGGTCCTCTAACAACAAATTTAAGTTTTAACTACCAATTTGTTAAACAGGTCCTCTAATAACAATTTTAACTACCAATTTGTTAAGAGACTAAATCAAAACAAAATAATCAAATTTCAGAAACCCAGTATTAATGGGTCAATTTTCGTGGTGTAACTTATCAACTTACACTACATTGACGTGGTCTGTTTTTCGCTCCATCTCCACGCGCCGCGTGTCCCTTAAACGCATTATTATTATTATTATTATATAGAGTAAAAAATAAATAATCAAATAAAACTATTCTTAATTTCTGGTTGCTTCGTCCAGGTTCAAAGAAAACTGCGCAAAGCTTATTTATTTTATGTAACAGTATAAAAACAGACATCGTAAGAATTAAGAGGCTTCGGTACAATCTATGGTTCCTTCGTAACCAATCAATTTTTTTTTTCACCTTCAAATTCTTCCAAAATCACGTTATTCAGGTTCGTTCTTTCCTCATTTAGAGTTTTCTCTATTTTTATCATTTTTTTCTCTCTCTGATTTGGGAGTTTTAGGGTTTTGGGTTTCGGTGTGTCTTCATGTTCTTCAGGTTGCTCTTAATTTTCGATTTGTTCTCTTAATTCATGTGATCGTTATTCTTCTGATTTTTTTATTGATCAATCGAATGAATTGATGTTTTAAATGGCAACAAGGAAATTTCCTTCTGACCGAACTAGAAAAGCCCAAAATTTTTCGTCCAGTTTTGATCTTTTTTGCTTTGTTATGTTCTCTTATCGTAATTTGCGTTCCATAGTTGATGATCCCTATGAAAAACACTGTTTTGGTTTGTTTCTTTTGATTTGTTCACGGATAAATAGAAAATAAAGGATTTGAAGTTGGTTTACATTTGGAAATTGTATCACTGTTTTCTGTTGTGAATCCTTTTCTGATGAAGCTTTTTTTTTTTTTTTGGGATTTTGTTGTTATAGGGATAGTATCATGGCAACTGCAACCATGGCTACTGCAGCAGGTGCAGCTGCCCTTTTGTACTACACATTGAATCGGAAATTGCAGACTCACGATGCAATCGACGAAGATGGTGAAGAAAATGGGAGTGATACGCCCACTGATACGCCATTAGGTATTGGCCGTGTTTCTCATCGGTTAATCCAAGCCCCTGCAACATGGTTGGAGACAATTTCAACATTGTCAGAGACTCTCAGGTTCACGTATTCGGAGACACTTGGGAAATGGCCAATTGGGGATTTGGCGTTTGGCATCAGCTTTCTTCTAAAGCGGCAGGTAATGACAACGAGTAGATTTTGGTTCTTTATTGTTGCCCTGATTTGAAGCAACTGAAAATGCCGGAAAGCTGTGTCGTTTTTTTATCTATCTGTAACTTTGGACACATTTAAGTAGTAAGTAGAATATAGAATCAGTATTTAGTGTGGAAGCCAGGTGCATATTTTTCAGGTAGAACTATAATTGATCTGAAATGGTAGTTGCAACCTGCACTTAATGTGCAACTCACATAATTCACCTAAAGGATTGCCCGTCACTGACATTGATGAATGAAAGAGAGAGAAATATAGAGAAAGTAAAATGGACAATGGTCATGGAAGTTATGCGAGTTAGGTGAACTTTTTCATGTGTAAATAAAATTGTTGATGATTAAATGGTTGGAAGACCAATTTAATGCTTTCCATCTCAATAAAAAAAATTATGGTCGTTAAAGAAATAATCCCACATTTGGAGAGCAGTTATAATTTATATTAACTCTTAAGTGTTCCTTACATGTGATAGGATCTTTTTTTCATGGGTGTTGTTTTTGTTTTGCTTTTTAAGCCTTCTCAACATCACAGCAGTGGTTTGGGATCATGACTTGCAATATTTGAACTTCTTTTGTTACTTGTTAATCATGATCACTTTGAAGTTGACATATTAGATTATTCTTGGATTTTATGATTTACATGATATGATTTCTGTTTATACTTTCTAGGAGAGTAATATGGCTAAGGTAGCTTAGAAATCAGACTATTCTCTACAAAATGAATCCTCACAAGATTGTTCACATGACCTGTGCTACTTTATATATTTGATTTTGATTTAAATCATATATTAAGCATTTTTTAAGGTAGATCAGTTTCATGACATCCTGGACTACTTAATTTCTTCATCTCAGCTCAACATAAATAGATGAGAAGTTGCTCTGTAATATTGGTTTTGTGCCAGTTTAATTTGTTCATATTAAGCTGCAGTTTGAGTTTAATCATGTATCTTCTTTTTCAATGCTTATGGTTGGACATTAAAGCCATATTTGTTTGGATTTTGTGCCATATACTATCAATCCAATTTTATTAAGAACTAAGACCTACTAGTTTTTCAAACAAGGTCAGCAATACTCAAAAATAAATTGCCAAGTTGGACCCTGTAGTTTTGTAAATGTATCCCAACAATTATAATTAAAAAGTAGTTGTACTGTATAATATCTAGCAAATTCAAAATTCTAAAGTCAATTTTTTACTGTCTAATCCAAATGGACGCTAAGATACTAGACTATTGATACTCACAGAACATTATCTGTAGTTAACATGAAAAATGTAGTTTGTGGTTTTGATGCTTCCTTTTTTATTTTATTTAAGTGACTTAGTTTGTAGATTTTACTTTGCAGGGAGACTATCATGTTGACAGTGAATTTTGTGGTACGGACAGTGTACAGCTGAAAGGATCTGAGATTACTGCTGAACTTAAGTATCTCTTAAACTTGTTGACATTGTGTTGGCACTTTTCGAAGAAGCCCTTTCCCTTGTTTTTAGAAGAAACTGGCTACAGTGAAGAAAACGTTCTCCTTCGAGAAGCCAAAGCAGGAGTAAGTCTTGTTTGAATTTTAGGAAAAAATGATAATAATTCAATATCTGTACTGTGTTGACTAAGTCATTGATAGTTATTAACACACATTCTCTTTTGAGGAAGGATGGAAGGCTGAAAGCAACAGAGGATGTTGTTTTATTTAGACTGATAAAATATGGGATAAAAAATTGATGATAGATGCCTTCTTTTTGCTTCACTTTTAGTACATTTTTGTGAGTTTTTCTTTCTTTCTCTTTTTGGAGGGGTGTGGGGTGGCTCAATTGAATCAGATGAATAAGTAATACTTGCTACCATTTCAGTAAGCATTCAGTAAAGACAATGTATGTTTAAACTTGTCTTTTCATTTGTTGTGCAGATTTTGAAACCAGCTTTTACAATAATAGCTGATCATGAGATGAAATGCCTTTTGTTATTGATTCGTGGCACACATAGTATCAAGGATACTCTAACAGCTGTTACAGGAAATGTGGTACCATTTCATCACACTGTTGTTAATCAGGGGGGTGTCAGTGATTTGGTTTTAGGTTATGCACATTGTGGAATGGTTGCTGCTGCTCGATGGATTGCAAAGCTCGCAACTCCTTGTCTCCTTGAAGCACTTGGTCACTACCCTGACTATAATGTTAAGGTAAAGATGTTTCTTTTTATAATATCCCCTGCTCTTTGACTAAATAATCCTTTTGAAACACTTGCCTGTTAGACCATAATATCATTTTTTTAATATTGTAATCAAGCATGCATAGCTAGTAGATTGTAGTCATCATGGTTTTTCTTATTTTCGTTAATCTTGAATTTGACAACAAAAGTTTTATTAGATCTTGAAATCATTCAGTTTGTAAATATGCTGTTTGGCTACTTAATTTCTCTTTTCTGGCGTTTGTTATTCTATATTGAATCATAACTCATAAGGTTTGAATAGTTAGTAGATGTTTCTGTACTTTTCTGGATTACTTTCTAAGAGTCTTTTACATAGATTGTAGGGCACTCTTTGGGTGGAGGAACTGCAGCAATTCTAACTTATGTGTTGAGAGAGAGAAAGGAACTGTCCGTCGCTACATGTGTTACATTTGCTCCAGGTCAGTCTTTGTAATTTATATTATGATATTCTTTTTGTCAATATGATTCTGCATTTTTGTTTTCGAAGTGAAAGTGTAGTAATCCTAGAGCACTTTGGGACTGATACTGATTTACACAAGAAGTCTTTTGAACCTGACATCTTGTTACTCTTGCAGCTGCTTGTATGACATGGGAGTTGGCAGAGTCAGGCGATAGTTTTATTACTTCTATTATAAATGGAGCTGATTTGGTACCTACATTCTCAGCTGCTTCTGTAGATGACTTGCGTTCTGAGGTTGTGATCCTTTGCATTGTGTATTGGAAAATGTTGTTGTAGTCTTGATTTATTGACCAATATTGATGATATTTGTGCAAGATTTGCTGGGGGAGAGTGTAATTTAAGTAATTAGGACTTGCAGTCTCAATTACATAAATTATTTGGTGGATTTAAGACTTATTTATGGTCATGAACTATTTTAGGTTCTTCAAACTGTATTAAAGGAATTGTGGGATGTTTTAGAAAGCAGTCATATAAATGTCCCTACTCTCACATGAAGTTATAGAGATTCAACATTACTCTCGCATGATGTTAAATTCCTTCACAGAAATCCATAATGCTCCTGATTTGGTTTGCTTGCCTTATTGGGACTTGGATAACCCGATAAACTTGCTACAATGCCATTTGCATGATGAATATGTTTGCAGTTCATTTGTGTATTAAAATTACTTTTCCAATTTTCAGGTGACAGCATCAGCATGGATAAATGACTTGAGGAATCAAATTGAGCAAACAAGAATACTCAGTACTGTCTATCGTTCAGCTTCAGCATTAGGTTCTCGCCTCCCATCGATTGCCACTGCTAGAGCAAAAGTTGCTGGGGCTGGGGCCATTTTGCAGCCAGTTTCTAATGGTACTCAGGTACTTTACCCTTTTACCCTCTGTTATGTAAAAGATCAATTCACTTTTTGTTTATCATCCAACTATGTATTGTCTCCGAAAGCAGGGCACAATAAACTATTCATTGTTGGAAATTAAAAAGAAAAGTCTTTTTGTTTGGTTGTCTTTCTTGTGTTGAACAACAAAATTTATTGGTGTTGCAATCCAGTAGTAAAAAAAGCAAGTATTATTTATTATGCTTTTGATCATAAGCCTAACTTGGAAAAATTGTATTAATCTTGTTAGTTCTCTTCTAAGGTTGGGGTTGACGTGTTCAATCTGATCATGCAAGAAGTACTAGTGCTACTTCTGCTACTCCATGTCTGACTTTTGAAAAACTGCAGGTTGTGATGAAGAGGGCCAAGAGTATGGCTCAAGCAGCATGGGCACGTCCAAACCTTAATTTGTCCTCTTGGTCATGCATGGGACCTCGTCGCAGAGTCATGAGTGCTCATTACTCCAGAGATGGGGGAAGTTCCCCTACATCCTCTTCCTCTACCAACATTGAAAGTTCCGATCCCCTTCTTGGTTCTCCCACAAAGGCGATTAATGCAAAGAATATGAACCTTCCTGTATCTTCATCTATAGAAGAGTGGTCTTCTGAGATTGAATGTGGCAATGGAAGTAGTTCTGATACTGAGGTGGATGTTGATCATGATGACAGTCTGAACATGATGGACCGTGACAGATATGAGGATCAGATGAGTGAAGTGGAGTTGTGGCATCAACTGGAACATGAGCTGTATGATAGACCTGAAGGTGAGGAGACTGATGTTGCAAAGGAGATAAGGAAAGAGGAAGCAGCCATAGCAGAGGAAGTAGGGCAAATCCAGAGCTCTGCACCAGAAATAAAAGAAATCCACAGATTTTTCCCTCCGGGAAAGATAATGCACATTGTTACACTCCACTCTGACACTGCTGAGCAGGAAAGTGATGGTAGCCGAACCTCTGCAAGTTCAGACAGTAGCGAGCTAAATGAGACTGAGATTGGGATTTTTCTAACTTCAAGGTCTCTATATAGTAAACTTAGACTTTCACAGAGAATGATCAGTGATCACTTCATGCCAGTTTATAGAAGGCAGATTGAAAGGCTAATAAAAGAACTCGAGGAAGAATCTAATGAGGGTCACAATACACGAGGTAGTGCTATAGTCAAAGACAGATAAAATTAGATTTATGTTTGCCATACTGCGTGTCATTGGGTGTTTTTTGTCCCATTGATCTCGGAACAAGTTTCATAGGAACTGCAGTTTTTGTGTTATGCTGCAATAAGGAACCCAAAAGAAGGTGATTACAGCCACCTAATATACTGATGATCAAATGGAACCAACTCATCATCCCTGGATACTTTTAACATTGATGCTGCCGGCCCGGGAAAAGTAATTGTAAATGCTTCCCCAATCCAAGTTGTATGTAAATAGCAATAGTGTGGCAAACTGACCAGTAAAAGGTTAAAATGATTCGTGGTAATTTGAATGAAGAAATGTTTTGCTGAATCAATGTCTTTGTGAATTGAATGTTTGGTGCACTCTATGTATCTTACATCACATTATTTTGATTTATAAAACGTGCTAGTTTCCCCTTAATCATTATCAGTTTGGTGGGAATGGTTGGAGTTAGTAACAGAATGGTTGGAGTTGGACCAGGTGAGTGAACAAGTGCATTCTGTTCAGTCTTAAAAAGTTTTTTACTCAAAATATCTTGAGTTTCAAGAGACATACTAACCAAAGATTCAAATTGTGACCCCTACCACAGCCCCAATCGCTTCTGAGCATTGAAACTTGAATGGCCGTTTAAGCAAGACAAATTTATTGGTTGATAGTAAAATGAGATAATGAAATTCATAATAGCTGCAGATGCAGTTCACACCTAGCAATAATACTTTACTATGTAGATCTCATAAATTAGTTGCAATTTCATGTCAGAAACTTTAGAGCTATTGATTTAGTTCTTCACAAACTGCAACACAATTTATTGATTTAAAAATAGATAAGGAAAATTGTTTTGCGTTGAAAGTTTAAATTTTTAAGTTGTTGTCAAAACTAGCAAATTCAATGAGATAAAATAATTTTGTAAATAATAATCAACACTAAAATCTCAATGGATAAAATAAATATATTCATACTAGAAAAACTATAAAGTCATAAGAAAAAAAGAATAAAAGAAAATGAGACATAAATTATATTGATAAAAATAATATAAATATGTTACTCATTTGACAAATTTTTCATCTTGATCAAATTTATCCTGTATTGGTTGAAGCTTATACTTGAAAAGAAAAAAAAAATAGTAAATCGTTAAAGACTTGAGCATGTTGTTTACGAATTATGAAATGATACAAATAAAAATGAAAAAAGCTATATAAAGTAGAGAGAAAGAGTTGAGAGAGGAGAAAGATGTATAGAGAAAATAAATGTTATTTGATTCACTTTGTCTATTTGTACTACTAAATAGAAGACTCTTGATACGACAGAAACTTTGATTCAATAATTATCTTCAATATCTTCTCGAGATTATATCTTTATCAAAGGAAATTAATTACATCATATTATTTTTATCAGGAGTAATCAAATCAAAATTAACAAATGATAAACATATAAAAAATAATGCTATCGATAACAACTACCGCATTTTCAATACTATTTGTAGTTTAATTTTTGCTGAATTGAACAAATATTAAAAATATTTTTTAAAATATTATATTTTAACTACACTTAATTTCAAATTCATCCAAAAGTGAAATACTTGATTTTAGTATTTCAAATAATATCATCCCTAAAAAGTTATTCTTATGTCTTAAAACAACTCTCCCTTTAACCATATATAAATAATAAAGGTAAATAATCAAATTTATCTCAAATGTGGTAATAAATTAATCTATAAAAAGTAAAAAATGTAAATTTAATTATTAAATTTGTAAAAAAAAAATAAAACACATTAGTTGTTAAATTTATGAAATCATCTTATCATTAAATTATAATATTGGATGATCAATTTGATAATAAATTATATTTTTTAAGAATTAATTTAAAATTAAGTTATAAAATTTGGAGACCAATTTGCATTAAATGACTAATTTTTTATATTTTTTATACATTGATGGACTAAATTTAAATTTTTTATTTTTTACATATCAATTTTTCACGTCTTGCCCTTTCAAGAAGGATTTAGTTATTTATCCAATAATAAATGTCAAATATCCACTAGATATATGCTGATATATTTCGTGAAAACATAATTTTTAAATATTTATTATGATTGATCATTAATATTTGATTCTTGTAAAAAAAATTATTAATATTTGATAAATGATAACTAAAATATCCATGATGAGAGTACTCCATGATCTGAAAATTTTCATTTTTCCAATGAACTGTTTTCACGATTACGGATGGCATATATTTGAGGTAAAGGGTGTGGTTATTAAATCAAAGCAAAGTTTGTGGCATTAACCGTCTCACGTCCACACATCAAAACTTGAAAGAATTCTTCTAATTAATTAGGACTAATTAAACACATTGGAGAAAAGGTCCACCTTGAGCCAACTTGCGACAAAATTGCCTGTATTCAAGTTTTGACATAAAGATTAAGAAAGCATTAATAATTTTAATGAGCAATCTAATTTTATTAAAAATTTATTCACCAAAACAATTTTTTTTATTGAAAGATACAATAAAAAAATTCTGAAAAAATAATTAGTGTTCAAAATTCACCGGCCAAATTAAGGATAAATATGAAAAATTATTTAATTGTGTATTAATATTTAAAAAGGTAATTGTTGGAACAAATTAAAATTTATTAAAACGTGCTAAAGTGAAGCGAAGAGTGTATTGAACTATTGATTTAGAATTCTTTATTGAAATCTTAGTAAACTATTTCCACTACTTTATCATCGAAAAGTAGTTCAAAATATTGTACTAGTTCATAGAACATGGAAAATGTTACCATCGGGTTCTTAAACTGATTTTACATTTAGAAAACGATGTCTCAACTACGTACTTTTGGGTTTGGACGCATATTAAACCATTTCAGAATTAATGAGAAGCTATCACGCATATACATGTTTAAAGGAAAAATGAAGTACATACAATATACTACTAATATATATAATTAGTAGAGAACTAGTAATGGTCGACATCAACTATTAATGATATCGTCCATTTAATGCTTCCAAATTTTGGAACGAGAAAATAATTAAAAATATGAAGAAATTGTTTTGTTTTTATAGATTTTTCCTCAAATAGAGGTCCTCCATTTATGACACAAACATGAAGGAATTGAAGCGTACAATAGGAGTATTGTAGAGATCGTTATCACTTCTGCTGTCACCATAATTATCATTTTTCTCTTCCACACTCTAATTTGCATGTGATTGAGCTTCTTCTTCATCAGGAAAAATACAAAAATCATGCACTCTCATCGACGACACGATCGACCTACATTACTACATATTTATCAGAAATTAATATATCAATTAAAATTTGTAGAATTTTTCATTTGCTTTTATCCATTACTCCTCGTCCTCTCCACGTTCAATCTTTATTGTTCATAATGTATTTTTCTGTATTATATCATTTAGTATTATTTTTTTCGCTGTCCAGTTTATCTGATCTGCACTTCAAATTATATCTCTAGCATCGCTTTATATATATATATATAGATTATAGATATCTTCTACTAGACTTGATGTTGCTCAAGTTGAATAATTGGATAGGATTAGTGAGTGACAAAGTTTTGTTAAGTAGTTAATGCAATTATATATCTTAGAAAATAATTTCTTTACTCGGGTCAGGTATAAGACAGTGACAATTGATAAAAAAATTTAGATATTTAAGACAATTACATATTTAATTTCAACTTGACTTCTAGATAAGTTGAAATTCCTCATGCATCATTGATTTTATTACTCGATAATTTTTTTTTCTTTCTTCCTTTTTTAACACTTTAAAGTAACAATCAAATACTACATCAAGGCTAAAATAATACCAACAAGGCTAAGTTGAAATCCCTCGTCATTGATTGAGGTACTGTATAGTTTTTTTCTTTTTTTTTTTAACATTTTAAAGTAACAAGCAAATACTACAACAAGGCTAAAATAATACCAATAATTGGTGGTTATGTGATTCTGTTAGTTATTATTTCATTTGGTGTTTTTCTAAATCCAAATTTGTTACGAGACTCATTTCTAAAACCAAAAGCAATTAAGCATCTCCCGGCGTAACAAATTTGAGTTATTAGTTTTAAAAATCAAATAATTTTTATATGTATATGCAATGAAATTGACATTTTTTTTTCTCTTTCGACGAATTAGTTAATCAAAGATAAATTTAGATATTTTAATTTCCTAAATTATTGTTTAGACGTGTTGAGAAAGGAAAACCACAAATGATAACTTTTCCCTTTCCCCACCCGGATGGATAGCTTTGGCCAAATAGGGAAGAGAGTACAAAAGAGGAAAGGACGAACAGTATAAAGAATCACCTTTGTCACTTTGTTTGCGCAACCATGGCTTCGCTAAGAAGCTTTCAGTATAAAAAATCAAACACTAATATATAGACTTTTTCTAAGTCTTTTCTACAATTCATAATTTTCACTAACCAACTTTTAGTTGCTCTTTTTCAATTCTCTAAACATTGTTTGAAAGTGGAGTATTATAAGCAAATAGTAGGGTAGAAAAAATAAATAATTTTAAACTAAGAAAATGATATAAATACTTATAAAAAAACTAAAATTAAAATATAAATTTAATTTTCATACACTGTTAATAAATTCAAAAACACTTTAAATATGAATTTTTAATGTAACTATTACAAAAAGTCAATAAATCTTACATGATAATCTATGATTGGATGATAATATAAAAATATATATTATAAATTTATTTAAATTAAATTCTTAAGATATTAATTTTTTGTTAATCTATTTTTTTAAATGGAGGGTATTTGATTTTAGTAATATACTAAGTATTCTGGTTAAGCATTGCACATGATACAAGCTAAGTTTATTTTTATACTTTATAATTTGAATTCATAATAAAATAATATTTCTTAAAATATATAAATGATACTATAATTAAATTTTATAATAAATGAATATGTTTGAGTATATAAATTAATAATATATTGAATTTATAATAAATAATTTAAATTGTCATATAAGATTATTTTCATCTATCGATGATATCTTCTAAAAAAAATGATTGAAATTCAATTCAATTTGAAAATAGAAATAAAATTAAAAAGGATAGACTAAGTTAAGAAGATAAGTATATATATACACATAAGTACAAAAGGGTGATAGTTTGAGATGATTGAGAAAACTTTTTTGGCTAGTTTCGTTACAGTATGTATAATACTCCTGCAAGTGGGATAATAGAGAATATTAAAATTGTTTAATTAAGAAAGTGGAAAAAGTAAAATATATATTTTAATATATAATAGAGTTGACAAAGTAAACTACCTGACCCAGTCTGAGTTCAAATTCTTTCATCAAGTAAATTTAGGCTAGTTTGCACATTTTATCTCCTCTAATTTATATTTTATAGCATAGTAATAGATGAACAGATCTAAAAGTGTTAGCTCATATGGTTTTTCTCCTTCGGCCTTTCGATATATTACGAGAAGAACCGATCCTCTTTTATCTCTTATCTTCTTTCTCGTACAGCATTGTTCCTTCCTATCGTTTACAGTACGTTTGACTCATTATCTGAAAAACACATTATTATAAAAATGATTGAACAAAACCCTTTTATACAGTCTTCATCTAGAGTCCTGCTAATAAATGGGGAAAAATATATATAATTGAACAGAAAGGAAAATAAACTATATATCATTGACATTTGAAGCATATACCAAACTCGTCGAAGTATACATTATTAACTAAAATTACTTTTGGTTTAACTAATCACTTTCATTTTGATACGATCAATCAATTAACCATACACATGATAAGTGTGTGGCGTAAGACATGATGATACTACTATTAAATTATTTCCCGTTAATCATCGATTACAGCATTAGCTGCATACGATATTTGCCAATTGCCATAGTCATTATCTGTTGAAAGCCAAAAGCAAATTTGGTTTCAGTTGACCTGATTAATCCAAGCGTACATATACAGAGAAAACATATAATAATTTCTAGTTTATATATGTGACTCAATATATTACTAGTAGACCCATCTTTGGTTATTCTATTATACAGGTTATACTATTATACAATATTGCTATTTTTTACATTAAAAAGCAAATGAATGAGTTAAAAGTAATATTAGATAAAAAATAATATAACTTTCCACGCTTTTTTACATATGTATAACCCATCTTTGGTTATTCACACCATAGTTTTAAATTGTAGTCATAATGTCAATATATTTTTGACACTTCACAATCATATTAAAACCGCAATTATAATCACATCAGTTATATTTTTTCATAATTATTTATAATATAAAAGTTTTCAGGTTCACCTTAACCACACTAAGAAGTAACTGTTTTGAGGAATTGAAGAAAAATAGACCTAAATATATAGAAGACGTGTAAAAAACATACATGTAGGCATTGAATAAGATCTAGACAACAAGGATGCATGGGTTCACATGCCCTATATTGGTATTGAGCATGTGAAATTGCGAAGTATGTTAGATGTTCCCACACCACAAAATTAATGCATATTAGAGGCTCGTGGCATATATATCTGCGGCTGTTTGGTGGAAAATGAGAGCTCCACATAACTAGAACAATTCCAAGGTGGGTTTGTCCCTCAGAGGGGCAAAGGGGGGTGTCACAGTGTCCAAGTGCAAGTCCCCATCACAACCGCTGCTTAGTGCAAATAGCAATTATATGTCACGCAGTCACCTCTCATTGGCATGCCAATGTTTGGTCCACTCATTAAATTTGCTGTTTTTCAGCACAGAACCTACTGCAATTTGGGGTTTGACTGTGACCTTCTGTGGGTGAGGATTTCTTTTCATAATGGAATTCAGATGCATGAGGATATATATATAATATATATCTCTTTCTCCATTTCTCTCTCTCTCGAATCTCTCCTTGTATATTTTTTTTTAATACAAAAAGTTTGGATTAGAAGAATATATGCCCCTTGTACAGTCAGAAAAACTACACTAATCTAACTGAAGATTTATGATTTATAGTGAAATTTACGTATAACTTCTTAAGAGAAGAAGTTTGAAAATGGAACTTCAGTCACGTATGATATGAGTGAGTAGAAAATTCAATCAAATGTGTTTCTATTGTATTTTATTCTTCTTCTTTCCTATCAATATGTTTCTTTAAAGTTTATCCTGTTGAAGCTAATCACCGTCAAACACTAAATATAAATATTTTTTTAATAAAAATTTAAATTTTAGTTTATTGAGTTGTAAAAGAATAATTCCTTTAACCATATAAAGTGTGTCTTTGGTTTCATATTAAATTTTTTAATTTTTTAAATTTATAATCACCTTGAAGTACTAATTAACATAACTTTAGATAAATTTTTACACCTTAAAAAATTAATTCCAAATCCACAATTGAATCTAACATAAAATAACTTTAGATACTTTTGCGTTGAATAAAATATTTTATAATACATATTATCATTAACATATTTTGATAATAAAAATATTTAAACATAAATCATATTATTTATAAAAAAATGAATTTCATTCAAAATTATTTTTGTAGCTGGCTCCTCCAAACACACGTACCCAATTCCATTGGTGTCATATTCATTTGTTTGTGTTAGTTCTGATATCTTTAATAATGGGAAATGGAAGTGGGGTCCATGAAACAAGTGGTTGCAAACAAACCCAACCAATTATTAAAGGCATGGAAATTTCACCTGTCCAATATTGCCCCCTCATTCATATATATGATCTACTTTCTCTTGTTGTGTTATTACAATATATAATCATCTAATAAAAACAAAACTAACTCTTCTCGGAAGAAAAAAGTGAACATTATTTAGGGTTTTGTTCGACGTGTGTGCATGCATATCAAGCATATGTGCTTCAACTTTATAGTTGTCACACTTGGGAATCAGAATAGCTCGCTAGATACGCCATATATGGAGAACCTCCACATAATTAGCCACAAGAATAATTCTCCTTTCACTTTCCTCTTTATGTGGTTCCCTTTATTGTCAAGCAGCTTGAGCGATATAAAATTAAAGTATTTTTTTCTAAAATAATATTATCGTACCTTGTATTTTGCTAAAGTAAAGTGTATTATAAGTCCCCTTATTCTCTCCTTCGTAGCATATTGAGTCAATCTTGTCCAACATTATCAAGATACGCTAAATCAATCCCAGAAATATATTGATTAAATTTCATTTTAGGAGTGGATATTGTTATCCAAGCTTGAGAACTTTGCTACTTGGAGGACCTGGTATTTTTTTTCGATCGGCAAACAAATATACTATTTATTAATAAAAGGGCACAAGAAATTCATACACCATAATTTCAGGGTGTGCATGCACACCATAAACATAAAATGATGAGTGTACGTTTTAATTATTAAGCAAATTATAATAGTAATATATTACTACTCAATGAGAAAAACCAAATTACTTACAAGTGCTTTTATTTTTTGGGTGAACCTTATAATTGTTACATCTAGATGACTAAAGCGTAAACACAACAATATATATTTTTTGGGTGAACCTTATAAATATATATTTTATAGGACTGAAAGTTCTTTATGATATAATCTATATATATTTATACAACATTTTACATTTATTTTTTAAAAGATATTATTACTTCGATTATTAATGTTATAAATATTTTAAATACACACACATATATATATAAATGATTAAATTAATTATATTCTTAATATTATTTAAATTTTACAAGTTTTAATATAAATAATTGACACAATAAATAGTTAGACACTTAAAAATTAAGAATTAAATCAATATTTAATTCTATATATTTATATAATGTTATTGAGTTACTTACGAATATCAAATCCTCCGGGAGAAAAAAAGAATGATCTAGCTTGAGAAAAATACAAAAACTGATACAGTTCATCGTTGTCTCTATTGTTCAATTAAAAATTGTCTTATCACTTCTGCTGGTAAAAGGGACATAAAAACAATGAAATTCATATTAATTGAGCCAATGGGTATTTGTTTTGGGGATCTCCAAAGTATGCGCTCATATCTACCTACCAATACCATAAATAAATAAACAAAAACGCCTTCACAAAACTTCCAAAAAAATGCAAAAAGGTCAAGTATAGTTTGTTTAATTTTTTTATGATGAGTATAAATTGTTTAATATAGTATCATATATGAAGCGACTCTTATCTTATAAATCTAATATCTGGTATGCTGACCTAATCAGTACTAGTTTCTCTAAAGAAAAAGAAAAAGAAAAAGAAAAAAACAAATCGGTAATGGTACATATAAATACAAGCTGTAATTCAAATTAAGAGGCTACTTTATGAGGTAATCTTGCAAGCTGCATGTACCTTCCTTACATGATTTACATTTCACGCGTCACTTAGGTATTGCTTCATAAATGAGAAGAAATATTATGACGTACAAAAATTGTTAGAATTCTAATATTAAAAATAATTAATATCATATTGAATACTGTATAACTACTTTTATATTTTAATTATTTTTATTTTTATATTGACGCGCATTAAAAAAACATTTTCTTAAAGAAAAGAGATAATAAAAATTATCTTCCTTCAATTGCAACAGTACATTTTGAGTCTGTCCAAATAGCGAATTCACACCACCAACGACCTGGTTGAGGAACATTTCACCCATGAGAAAAACATGCCTCCATAAAAAGCTTAATTCATTTGTCTCTTTCATAAACAAACACTTTTTTTCTTCAAATTATCTTTAAAATGTATCTCTTTTATAAATAGAGATCTTAAAATTTCATTTCATTTCAATTCAATTGGTCTTTAAAAACTATCTATTTTATTTTTTAAATAAAAAATTTAAACTTTATTTTCATTCCAATTAATCCTTAATTTTTATTGTTTTACCCATTTTGCAAATAGTCCATTTTATTAAGTTACAACAAATTATCCTAAAAAGGGTTAGATTAAGTTACCATTGAAACAAAACAAAATACAACCATTTATTTACCTTTAATTTCGTCCATTTGTTATTTTATTTTTACAAATTACCTTTTCAAACAATAAATAAAACAACTTGTAAATAACAAATGCTTAACATAGTAAATAAATTACAAAAAATAAAATAACTTGCTAGTGAAGAAATTTACTGTGTTTTTATAGTTACAAATTAAACTTTAAAAGAATTAATGAATGATCGAGATTTATAATAACTAAAATAGATAATTTTTCTCTATTAACAATTTAATTTATTATTATTGAAAAGTATCTAGTCTATTGAAAAACTTACTCAACTGTCAACTTTTAGTACATTTTTTTTATAACTACCATTTTTTCATTAACAATGTCCGAATTCAAAATTTTAAATTTGAGTTTAATTTCATTCAAATTAATATAATACTATTATTAAAATTTAAAGAATAACTAAAGAATTTACTCGGTGAGTATACTTAGTTGGCAGCACACTAGCTGAATTTGTGAGAAAATCTGAATTCTATACTCACAATATATTTTTAAAAGAAAAAAAATATAAGTATAATAATATTTCAGTCTAATTATTAGATTTATAATTGATCAAAGAATTAAAACTAATAAGATATCTCAGAATCTCAAAAGCAAAAGTCAAAAATCCTAAATAGGATTGTTGAAATAAAATTTGAGAAATTTATTTGTTTAAGATTAGACTCTTGTAAAACAACATTTATATAAGTGTGTGAATAATTATTTTTTGAAAGTGGAGACCAACACATATTGGTAAGAAGAGACTCACGAAATCATAATGCTCAGCTGGCAATCCAATCATCAATGGCCAAACATTCACACATTCAATAAAAATGTGTCGACGTGGATTATACCATAGTCCACCTTAAAGTCTCAATCATTGATGTTTTTTCTCTCACCTCTTTTTTTCTCTCTCTAGAAAGTGCCTTTCTCTTTCTCTCTCTCCTTCCCCACTATTCATATATAGCCAAGTAGTGCAGATCCCGTGCAGAAGCCAAATAAAATCCCTTTGTTTGCTCACATAAGATTTGGGTTTCTTCAAATTATCTTCTTTTTTCTCAAAAAAAAAAGAAGAACAAATCTTTGTTTAATTTTTTGAAGGAGGTTGAAGAAAGCAAAAGGTTGTTGTTTTGTTTTAAGTTTCTTTGAAATGGTTTTCATGTCTGAGATATTATTGTTCCCTGAAAAAAAAATTGAGGAAGGAGAGTGGGAGAAGGAGAGATAAGAAGAAGAGGAGAAGAATACCTACCCAGCAAGCAGGATTAGAGAAAAAAAAAAAAAGATTAACAAACTGTTGATTTGATTTATTTTGATCTGCTTCTGCTGGTAATAATCTCATCAAATTTCATCTTCAGTTTTTGTTTGCTTATACAATTTTATCATGACTTTTGTTCAATTTCCCTTGTTTTATTCTTATAACTTCCCTTGCTAGTGTTACATTCAACAAAAATAAGTTTTGCCATAAACTTAAAAGGGAAAAGAGCTTGGTTGGATTTTTTTTTTCTTTTCTTGATTTCTTCATTGGCTGAAACACTTCATTGTTTCTTCAATAGAAGAACCAATAGATTTATTGATCTTGTGAAAGCCTTATGCATTTATGTATGTATGCATGTCTATTGAAGCATATCCTTGAATATTTTTCTTTAATCTTTCGTATGTTAAATATTAACAGAAGGATATTAAATTATTAACATGTTTGGTGTTGATGGTTTTCTTGACAGGGTGGTTGGCAATGTCTGCACCTATGATCATTGACCCTATGGTGATATCGGCACCAGAAACTCAATCAGCAGCAGCAGCAGCTAGCATACTAGTTGCACAAAGTGAAGTTGAATTTGCTGTGTGTGACTGTTGTGGACTAACAGAAGAGTGCACCCCAGCCTATATAGAAAGAATCAGAGAGAGGTATTTCGGAAAATGGGTTTGTGGGTTGTGTGCTGAGGCTGTTAAGGATGAAATTGTAAGGTCTGAGAGGCTTGTTAGCACAGAAGAAGCAATGGCTAAGCATATGAACTTCTGCAAAAAGTTCAAGGCATCATCAGGGCCTCCTCCAAATCCAACAGTGCACTTGATATCAGCTATGAGACAGATTCTTAGAAGGACTTTGGATTCTCCTAGAGTTAGGTCCACACCAAATAGTCCAACCAAGACTATCACAAAAATTCATGTTTCTGTGCTTACAAGATCTGAGAGCTGTTTCCCTACTCTCTCTGAAGGGTTGTGATGAAGAGAATACTTGTGTATTTAGTTGGATCAAAATGGAAGCAGGAAGCAGAAATAAGGACAGAAAAAACATGAGCTGCAAAAAATTTAGATGTTCAATTGTAGTTTTGTCCAGTACAGAATTTTCAATCACTTTGTTAGAAAATTTGAACATAATTTGGTCAAGAATTTTGCTTCACTCATAATACCAGTTACCTTGTTTTCTATTCCATTTATTTGTTTGAAATAAGATAATAATGTTCATAATAACTGAAGACAAACATGTCACATTTCACAATTGGTGCAGTTGAGAAGAGAAGATGGGACAATGCTGCCCCTATTGTTGAACCCTGCAAAGTCTCAAAATTTGATCATGGATATCAACTAATCTTGTCTGTACTCAAATTCATTAAACTTGGTTGGAATCAGTTGGGGTTATTTAAAGTGAAAAAGAAAAATAAAGACACCAATAATTGAGTTCTACTTCTCCAAACTGGCTTAAAAAACTAATCATTGGTGAAAAATAAAATTGACTGGTCTACTTTTAGTGCAATGCACAGTAGCTTCTAACATTCATTTAATTGTGAGTCAATTACACAACTACACAAGACACTGAAAAAGGGTTGGGTGGTTGGATGTTGAAACAGTCATGAATATCTCTAGTGTTTATAAACCTGAAGCTGATACTGTGTGTGCTAAGTTTTGCATAAAATAGAGAAAAATAAATATGCACTTAAATGTAAAATAGTTTTATAATGTTATTTAATCAGAAACTACTATTTATTATAAATTTAAATTTTATATAATTATCTTAAAAGTATTTATGATTAGATAACAATATAAAAATATCTTCATCATTAAATTCTAAAAACTATTAATACTTTTATTTCATTGACTAGTCCTCCCTTTCCATATGTGACAAACTTATCAAAGTTCTTTTACTTTCGTTCTCTTTATGGCACCTCAGCATTGAATATAATACCCTTTCCCTTTAAAAATGGTAACATTGTAACAAGCTGTAAATAGAACCGTGACATGGAAACAAAAGTAGATGGGTGGCTAGTATTGTAGAAAGAGGGACCAAGGGCCATAGGAATGAATGACTATTATGCCTTAGGAATGCAAAGTCGTTGGATGGTCTCATCCATTTGTGATTTTCTTCAGTGTGCTCCCTTTAGATCTTTCTGGCGCCACACATCAGTGTGATGACAACAAAGCTCTAGTCTCATTTACATTTTAGTAAAATTATTTCTGAACTATTCCAAGCGATTAAAAAATAAAACATATAGTATTTAACTAAAAATTAATAATCAATTGTATGTTACGATATATGAAACTGTTTATGATGATGAGTGTTAATCAAATAAGCACTACAAAACGAATGCCAGATAGAATTGCTGTTGTGTGATTCTATTAGACAGAACATTCTGGAACACAAGGACTGACGTGTCAGTTGGAGCTTGGTTTTGTTTCTATGATGATCTGCAGCAGCAGCCCCCACATAGATCCAAATGACACCAATTTTCAATGAACATATCATCATGTTATTACTTGTGTGTCCTGAGATAAACTTTATCACATAAAATAACATTATACTCCTGAAGAAGAAATCAGTCATCTCTTGCTGTTTGAAAGATTTATATGAATTATTAAATCACATCTGCCACTTTGTTGGATTCTGTAACGAATATGCTTGTAGAAGTTGGACGTTTGGTAAGCTTTGTTGAACATCAAAAGTGATACATTTTGCTAGAAAAATATTAGTATTTGTGGAGAAGCTAAATTCAAATACAAAAAATAAGATAAAGTAAAATAATTTAATTTCAAAGCACTAAAATGCATTACATAGTGTTATGCACGGTAATTTTGTGCACTTTTATAATTCTGTAATTATCTTAAATCATACCTAACATAATTTCTAATTGATTGATCGTATAAACAAAGTCATGTGTATAGAAATTTCCCTCAAAATAAAATTGTTTTAAGCATTTGTTTTTCTTTTAAAAAGCGTAGAACTTAACTTTTCTAGTTTTGGAGAAGGTGTGAAGCAAAATAATTAGGTTCTCCACTTTCACTTGATGTATTACGTTGCAATGAGAGGCTACTATACAGTTGACTATTGAGACCAATGGTTGTATTACTATTGTCAATATTGGTGTACTTGGAACAATATATGAATGGATGCTCTGGCCAGCTAGGATGATAGTTAATATTACCTCAAAAAAATTGACTGTCTTATTCTTTGAAAAGGGTTTGGTAGTTTCCTCCAGAAAAAAATAAAGCCTAAACCACCCCCAACAAGTGTCCAAACTCTCCCATCAATTGTGTATTTTTCCTCTCTTTCCGGGAAAGTAGTTTATCTAATTCTTGAATAAGTTAAAACTTAAAAGGATACCCTTCACATTGCTCTACGCACACTAATTAAGGATGAAATTAATTTAATGAGCTAATTAAAATTATAAAAAAGTGGCCTCATGAACCATTCATTTCTTTGTCATATGTCAGAATTATTTTATGTGTTGTTCAAAACCAAGTGGGCAATTATTAAGTTGCAAAATTAGGTCATCAATAATAATGGTTTCCCGTGATTGTAGGTTGTCAACGAATATGTTCCTACCAGAATTAGGCCTGCGGTTATGCCGTAGAATCTACACGAAATTTAACCAGAAAGTGCATGTAGACAAACCAATTTGACTTTGTCTGTTGTGGGATTCTAAAGAATTCTTGAGATTAACTTGCACTCAGGCTTAAGCTCAGAAGGGCATGGAGACAAAACAAACCAATCTATGACTTGAAATGAGACTTAAACGGGATGAAGAAAACGATAATAACTAGTGAACCATATATTTGTACTGGCATGTTATGTCACAATCTTACTTTAATTTCTTGTGTCTTTTGCTTATACCAATCAATTCCGAAAAAATTTAGAGATCCGTTGCTATTAACCGTACACCATTACCTACAAAATTTGCATAGCCTTATGTGTGAGTACACTTGTAAAACTGCCTTTCTTATTTTGGTCTCTAGTTTTTTTTTTTAATTATTTTATCTCAAGTTCATCATTTGCCTTATTTTATATATGATGCTTTATTCATAATTTTGTCTTAATAGCGTTGTTAATAATTCTTATGTGATAATGATAGTGTTACCTTTGTTGGTTTAGAGAAACAACGCCATTAGTATAGTAGGATGGAAAAATATCTTCTAGAAAAAAGGGGATGAAAAAAAATAACGAATTTTAAAAAATAAAAAACAAAATAAAGTACAAGATATCATCTATGGAAAATAATAATCTCATCAAAATCAGGGCTTGAAAATGAAATGATAGTTGATACACTTCGCTCCAAACGATATGAGGCTGGAGAGTAAGAATAAGATTGGGCTGGGCCTAGGTTCAAACTCTTTCTGGGCTAGGTTGGAGTTGACCTTTCACTATTTTGGGTCCAAGGGAAATTTGAGTCAAGTCCTTTACATTGAGGTTATCAGGTTATGATAGTTAGGGGTGTTTATTGGAAGGATCAACGTGTACATTGAGGTTATCAGGTTATGATAGTTAGGGGTGTTTATTGGAAGGATCAAAGTGGAATTATCTTTATTTTCAGACATTAAATATGTAAGTATTAATACGTGAGTCACACATGACTTATACATAAGGAAATTCTCTCGTTAGAAGTTACTCAGTGTATGTTTAGTGCATCGGGAAGATAAACCTGTATAAATTCTTTGTGTTTTTTTCTTGTTGTTTAATTCACAAAGGTTTTTGAATTTGTTTTTAAATCTTATATCTCTTTTTGTTTTCAAAGAAAATTATTTTTCTCATTGTCTATTAAATTCTAAATCAAAACCTATCTAAGTGTTTTTAGGTTTATTTGCAACAAATGATAAAATATGATTTGATTTCAATATTTAAAAAGTTTTTAAATTTTTAAAATACAATTCAACTCCCCTTCTTGTGTTATTTGCTTCTACAATGAGAAATAAGTTGTAAAAGGATTTCATTGATAAATGATTAAGTGTGTTCCTTTTACATTAACCCAGGTTTGCCTCGTAAAACCTCTTTAGCCAAAACTCATTCTTTTTATTTGGAAAAAAAGACTGAGGTAAGAAAAAGAGTACAACACCTAGTTTTTAACTGTAGTATGGCTTCAAATAAGTTGCATTTCAAGTTCGGGGTATGGCCTTTCCATCGAGCTCCTCAAGTTGGTATGCTTCATTCTGCGGTGTCGTAAAGACTCTGAAGGGTCCTTCCTAGTTTGGGGAAAGCTTCTCTTTAGTGGGATTCTTTCTTGCTTCATCATTTATTCTCCAAACCAGGTCATCAACTCATAATTCTCTTCTCTTCAACCTTGATGCATACTTTTGAGTTGCCCTTCTTTTGCAAGCCTCCTCTTGTACTTGAGCGTAGTCCCTGACTTCATCGATCAGGTCCAACTCCATTGCTAGGTCCTCGTCATTGAGGGCTTCCTGGAATTGAGCTCTTTTAGTTGAGGGCTCACCAACCTCCATCGGAATCAGGATGTAAATGCCATAGGTCAGTTTGAAAGGAGTCTCCTTTGTTGTCAATTAAGGAGTGCAGAAATATGCCCATAGAATAGTAGGCAACTTCTCTACCCAAAATCCCTTGGATTTCTCCATTGTTGGCTGCCTCTTCTTGTCCATTTGTTTGTGGGTGCTCGATTGAAGACACCAGATGTTTGACCCCGAGCTAGTGAAAGAACTGCTTGTACTTGATAGGCTTGATTTTTTCCTTGCTGACGTTACTCTTTTTTTGGCTTCCTCTTCGGACCTTGTCGCAAAAATTTGACAAATCTTCTATTTGTATGAAACCAATAACACGACATCTTAATTCGTCCATGCCTGTTGGCCTATTCTTGCATAGGCTGTCTGCAAGCGCCTTCAGTTTGAGAGCTGCTATTATGGCATGAAAAGCCACTATAGGTTTGAGGTCTCGGATTTTGACTGCAATCCAAGAGAAACGAGCCATGAGGTCCCACAATGACTCGTCATCCACCTGATGCAAGTTTATCAGGGCTACCGATGTTGTGTGATGTGATTGGCATGTAACATATTGCTCACCAAAATGTTCGATCGGTGTGTCAAACGTATTAATTATCGGAGGGGGGAGTTGCTGCCATCATGTTAAGGTAGGTCCCTTTAACGAGCTTGGAAATACTCCACAGAGGACAAAGTAGTTATTGGTGAACAAGTTCACTTATGTCACATAGACTTCGATGTGGTCATTAGGGTTTATAGTTTCATCATACTGGTCGATGTTCAACGGCTTCCAACCTAGGGGAAGGGGCACATCCAGGATATCATCGATGAACGAATGTCAGCGACGTAGCTTAGCGAGTTGGCTGTAAGATCTCTGGTGAGACCTTTCTATGGTGTTGGTGTAATAGTTGGTTTCATATGAGGAATGTTCCAACTCAGTTGCTCCTGGACGAGTTGGAACCGTGTTGGCCTTTCATGCCTGCAACTGAGCTTGAATGACATTGTTTTCTTCCCGTAGGGCTTGGAGGTCTACTTCTTGTTTCTATCTCAGTGCGACCATTTATTCCACATTCTTCTTTTGAAGAGCCTCTAACTACTCTCGAAAGCTTTGGATCAGAGAAGCTTCTTCCATCTCTAATGATATGATCGGTGAGCTCTTGGTCGTTACTATATACTCTTGTGACCAAAGGAAAATTTCTCTAGGCCCACGGTGGGCGTCAAATGTTCTTACCAAGGTCAATGTCTCCCAACCTGCTCCCATTTGTACCTCTCTTTCTCTTCTTCTCTCTGTGTGTATGAGCTTCTTTTCTTGTGGTGGGAGTGAATTCCTGGAAAGGGACTCCGCGCTCAAGTCAATATGTTTGTCGAAAGTGTTGTCGGGATAGAATGTTATTCACCTTCTTTCTTTGTCTCCTCCTTTATTAGTAGTAGGGTCGAGCTCAAATACGGTAACCTTCCACGACGCCTACTAAGGGCAATACGAGGTCAATTACCTCCAACTAGATCTCTTGTGGGCCTGGTATAATAGAGTCCTTACTTTGCGTCATTTTAGGTAACGTGTTTAAAATCCCTAAAAGAGTTTGACATGATTTGTAAATCATGTTGCATGACCTATATGATTCAATATATATTCAACACAAGATTAACATTAATTAAAAATTAACAAAAAAAAATTATATTTTCACACGGACGCATATATATATATATATATATAATACACTTCTTAAATGTATATTAAGAGTTGAATTTAAAAAAATGTGATAAAGAAACAAAAGTGTAAGGTAAAAATGAAAAATTAAGGTGTGTTAGGGTTATTTCAATAAATTAATTTTATTTAAAATAAAGGCTTAAATATATTTCTAATTTTTATAATATACTTGTATTATGATTTTTGGGTCTATAATTGTTTTTGTGTTTTTGTTTTATATTTTTAAAAAATTATAGTTTTAGTCTCTCATTATTCATTAAAAATAAATTTAATATTTCTTAAATAATAATGACTAAAAAATGAATATCTTATAATATAAGAAGTTTAATATTAATTTTTTAAAATTTTATAAAGACTAATGATTAAAAACAAAAATCACAAATTAAATTTTATGAAAAATTAAATCATAAAAAGTATAAAAATTGAAAACACAAAAAAATAGAAAGATTAGAAACAGATTTAAGTTTAAAATATATAAAAAAAAGTTCAAAATTCTCCATCCAATCAACATGAAAATTTATCGTAAGGACCCAAGAAACAATTTTAGGAGAGAAATTTTTTACTGTCAGAGTGTCAATGTAAATTATGAAAATTTCACATAATTTAATTTTTTTTATGGAAAGTTCATTTTTTTCCTGACTAAAAGTTAATTTTAATTTACTGAAATTGTCCAATAACAAATTAACAATGATAATCTCCGTGTACATTTAAGATGAAGATTTAACGGCGTAAAGAACAAATCAAAGTTTTCCATTCATGCCAAGGAACATAGAAAACAAAACCTCCAAACAGCCAAACCCGTACCTTTCTGAACCCTCACTCACTCTTCTGCTTCTTCAGATCATCGGATAAGCTCCAATATTCTTTAATTCCCACTCCACTTCTCTGGAATGTGATCTTTCCCCCTTCAAATTCTGCTTCCTATTTTGTCTCAATTCCCACTCTCGGGTTTCGTTTCCCTTTCAAGAAACCGAAACCCTAGACGACTTTTCCGCCTCTGAATTTGAGCAATTGGAACCCCAAACTCTTTCCTAGGATAGTAACATTGGAGATGAAAGCGCCAAATGCTTTGTTTGGTGCAAAACGCAGAAAATTTCAAGGGATTTTCAATGCTCTGTGTTCCATGGTTGTGCTTTTCTTCTTTTACAACCGGGAAGACATCATCAGCAACCCGATTCTCAGACAATCCTCGTACTTCACGAATCATGGGTTGCCTCAAAATGCGATTTTGAGAGATGGGTCTTCCTTGGTTCACCGTCGAATGGTGGAAATCAGCGCCAACACTTCAGGTGTAGCTGGTGAAAATGATTTAGGCGTAAGTAGTTCTGGATTATGTAGTGGGTTGGTTCAACATGATGGTTATTCTAGTCCCTGTGAATTCTTAAAGGTTAATCCACAGTGTTCTTCTGATGGGTATCTCGATTACTTGAAGTTTTTCTATTGTACATGTCTGGGTTTTAGTTTGTTTGGTTATCTAGTGTTGGGTGTGTGGCTGGCTGCTTTGTTTTATCTCTTGGGGAACACTGCTGCAGATTATTTTTGCCCTTCTCTTGAGCATCTGTCAAGGCTCTTGAAATTGCCTCCAACTGTGGCTGGGGTTGTGCTGCTTCCACTTGGGAATGGAGCACCTGATGTGTTTGCTAGCATAGCTGCTTTTGTGGGTGCTGAAAGTGGTGATGTAGGGCTTAACAGTGTGTTGGGTGGTGCTCTTTTTGTTACCACTATTGTTGCTGGAACTGTTTCGCTGTGTGTTGCGGATAAGGAGATTGGAATTGATCGAAGATGCTTTATAAGGGACGTGAGTTTCTTTCTCATCACTCTTGTTTCGCTGCTTTTGATTTTGTTTGTTGGGAAGGTGGGTGTCGGGGCGGCCATTGCCTTTGTGTCGATTTATATTGTGTATGCATTCATTGTTGCTGCCAACGAGATATTGCGGAAACATGCACGGAGGTTGAAATTGGATGCTGTCACACCAATGCTTCCTGTCCAGGGAAGTGTGTTCTCTCTAGGTTCGGAAGAGGATACTTCGATCTATAGCTCTTTACTGGAAGACACTGAGAGCGACCCCCCTCGCCTCCCTCCGTCGTTGCCACAGTGGATGTGGTCCTCAAATGTGGCAATATATTCAAACCAGGCAAATAAGATCAATTTTTTGGATGATGAAAGGCCTCCCTGGGGATGGAGTGATGGCTCCACGGAAAACACCAGGACATCGTTCACTGTATCAAAACTTTTTCTGATGATGGAGATTCCACTGGCAATTCCTAGGCGGCTAACAATTCCAATGGTTCATGAGGAAGTATGGTCAAAGCCTTATGCTGTGGCTAGTGCTTCATTAGCTCCTATTCTTCTAGCTATTTTGTGTAGCACCCAAGATAATGTGAGTAATCAGGGTGTTATACTTTCTTATTGTGTTGGTGTTACTCTTGGATGCACCTTTGGTATTCTTGCATATAAATACACAGTGTCTGATCATCCGCCTCCCCAATTCTTGCTTCCTTGGGTTCTGGGAGGATTCCTCATGAGTATAGTGTGGTTCTACATAATAGCAAATGAGCTTGTGGCTCTTTTGGTAGCGTTTGGTGTTATTTTCGGAATCAACCCATCCATCTTGGGGTTAACCGTATTAGCATGGGGAAATTCAATGGGAGATTTGATGTCAAATATTTCATTGGCATTGGATGGAGAAGATGGAGTTCAGATTGCCTTATCTGGATGCTATGCAGGTCCTATGTTCAACACACTTATTGGCTTGGGGATCTCGTTACTGCTTGGGGCTTGGTCAAAGAAACCCTCTTTGTATGTGGTGCCTGAAGACAGTAGCTTATTTTACACCATGGGATTTCTGATCACAGGACTGTTATGGGCACTTGTTGTTTTACCTCGGAACAACATGCATCCTAACAGAATATTAGGAATGGGTCTCATTGCCCTTTATTTGATATTTCTTTCTTTCAGGATGTGCACTGCTATGGGATTTATAACAATTGCTGGTTTAAGTTTAAGTTGAGTTTGTT
The DNA here is from genome assembly GCF_000004515.6 of Glycine max. Classification (NCBI taxonomy): domain Eukaryota; kingdom Viridiplantae; phylum Streptophyta; class Magnoliopsida; order Fabales; family Fabaceae; genus Glycine; species Glycine max. Next base: position 777,698 of record NC_038252.2, on the reverse strand, counting down.
GCAATAGATCTAAATCAAAATGAGCATGTTTTCTGCATCTCTTTGCTCCATCTGGTATAATTTTTGTCACGCAGATAGCCTATATATGGGACAAAAGAAACTCGGGAAAGAAAAAATTGGTCTCCATATAGCCGGGATAAATTGCTGCTCCAGCTGAAAACGCCATTGTTGTATATCCAAACATCATGTACTTGTCAATCGAATTGACAATAGGTAGTCTCTTTACATTTGTTGAAAAATGAACACACCTAAGGATTCCACTTACTGAACATAATTTAATATTGTGGTGACTTTCCTTTAGGGCATTTGGTATTTCAGCACTCTTACAATCTGTTGTGTTTGTTCTATTCTTGGTATATATAAAATATTAGACGTACACATTTACATACCAATATCATAATATTAATTGGCTAGTTATTCGTAATTTTGTATTGTGCTTTCCTTTTTATTTATGTACTGTCAAGCTCGATGATACCTTTTTGTTTTAAACTTAAAGTTCTCTTAGCATATTTGGATGTCTAGAAATAGAAATAGAGAAGAAAATTAAGTCGTGACTGATAAAATGAAAGTGTTAAATTTTTCCCTGTTTCAATGTTTGTGTAAAAAAGAAGAGAAACAAGAAATTTTTTAGCTGGGATTTTCCTGAATTGGGGTAAAATTAGAGGGGGTAAGTTTTTTTTTTTTTTTTTCCTTCAATGCACCAAACATACATTTTCAAGTAAGCATTCAATCTCCATTCAACACTAATCTCTCAAATATTTTAGTTGTTTCGTTCCTAGGAAAGTGTGGAACTCACCCCGAAACGCTAAAATAAACCCATTATGTGCATGTTTGATTTAATGACTTTTTTACGTAAAAAATATTTAAAAAAAATAATTATTTATGTAAATAATATAATTGAAAAATTATTTACATAGATGATATAAATCTTGAAACACGTTGAGAAAAGATTACCATAATGATTTCTAAGTAAGATTGATCTAAAGGTTAAAAAAATTTGTATACCATACACAAATTTTCATGCTTAGATCATGTAGCCGGTGTGCGGTAAAATATTTGAACATGCATTGCTCGTGTGCCTCAAACGTGATGTATTTTAATCTTTCTTAATAATTTCGATCTCGATATTTTAAAAATTCATATCAGCCACTAATTCGCAAGATCTTTTTTTATACATAAAATTCTGCAAGATCTGATGTCCCATTTTAATATATTCACATAATACAGAAAGATCTAATATAGAAAGTGCATTATTCTAGCCATAAAATATAACCTAATATAGAAAGATCTTGATTAATTACTAAATTTGAGTGTTAGATATATTTATATTAAATACTCAGATTTTTTTTCCTTCATAGTAATTTTATTCATTTGGAGAAAAAAATTATCTCTTACAAAAAAAAATACTTATAAAAATCTCATTAATCTGTACTAAAATAAAATTATGAAATAATATTTTAAAATTTTCTTATAATGCATTTTTGTTAAGTAAAACAATGTTATTTTTAAATTAAAAACTTCAACATTTAATATATTTATTTTTTAATTTTAAAAAAATAAATAAAAATATTAAAAGAGTAATATCTTTAATCTTTTTTCATGTCATACGCCCTACCCATCCTCCCTATGCAGAACCTTTTGTAGTAAAATACAAAACAGCATTATTTTTATTGGCTATTGCTAAGAAAATATCACAGGCCATCAAGACCTATAAGTCCTTCAATTATCGGCTTCCTGCTTTGCTGGCTCCACCCTCTCCCCTAAATATTAAAATATATCATGAGCATATTATTATATCAATAACTTTTGAACTATTATAATACTATACATAATTCATTTTTTTTTCTTACATTAACTTTCATTTAAATTTAAAAAATTATTACATTAATATTCTCTTATGTTTAAAAATATATAAATATTAACCAATGTCCTATTGCCCTTAGTACATTAGTAAAATAACTTAAAGAAAAAATATTTTTAATAAAATATACAAAATTGTATTTTTAAGATATTTTTAACACTTTTCTATATTTTCTACATTAAATATTTTAGACCAATAGTCTGTGACCAATAGTCTGATCCAATCAATAAACAAACAATATCTCTTCCCCCATTTCCAGGTAACACAACCAATAACGAACCCATCAAGGCATCATAAGCACATTTCCTCCAACTCCAGTAGTAAAGGAACACAACACTCTAATATCATGGCTTTTCCTTCTTCTTCTCCATTCTCTCTATTCTTCTTACTCCTCTCTTTTTTTGTTTTCGCTTCATCGGACGACGCTCCACAAACCTACATCATCCACGTGGCGCAATCCCAGAAGCCCAGCCTCTTCACCTCACACACAACCTGGTACTCCTCCATCCTCCGCTCCCTCCCTCCCTCTCCCCACCCCGCCACCCTCCTCTACACCTACTCCTCCGCCGCCTCAGGCTTCTCCGTCCGCCTCACCCCATCCCAAGCCTCCCACCTCCGCCGCCACCCCTCCGTCCTCGCCCTCCACTCCGACCAAATCCGCCACCCCCACACCACCCACACCCCGCGCTTCCTCGGCCTCGCCGACTCCTTCGGCCTCTGGCCCAACTCCGACTACGCCGACGACGTCATCGTAGGGGTCCTCGACACCGGAATATGGCCGGAGCTCAAGAGCTTCTCCGACCACAATCTCTCCCCAATCCCCTCCTCATGGAAAGGCTCCTGCCAGCCCTCACCAGACTTCCCTTCCTCCCTGTGCAACAACAAAATCATCGGCGCCAAAGCCTTCTACAAAGGCTACGAATCCTATCTCGAAAGACCAATCGACGAGTCTCAGGTACTTTTCTTTATCGAAAAATGTTAATCTGTTTGAAATGTCAGTTGCCAGATTCGAACTGCGCACGAATCTCAGATGCTATTTGAGATGAAAAAATTTTAAAAATCGTCTCAGATAATGTTTGGTAAGATGAAAATTTTAAAAAATTAACCTAAATTTCTGACGTTATACTTGATTTAAATTCAAATATTTCGCATTTTTATTTTTCGATTTCTTTTTACTTTCACATGTCTTTCGTTCCTTTAAACCAATCGTCGTCCAATCTCAGGAATCGAAGTCACCACGCGACACCGAAGGCCACGGCACGCACACCGCCTCCACCGCCGCGGGCGCCGTCGTCTCCAACGCAAGCCTCTTCCACTATGCACGGGGCGAAGCGAGAGGAATGGCTACGAAGGCAAGAATCGCAGCCTACAAGATCTGCTGGAAGCTCGGTTGCTTCGACTCCGACATCCTCGCCGCCATGGACGAGGCCGTCTCTGACGGCGTCCACGTCATCTCACTCTCCGTCGGCTCTTCCGGCTACGCGCCTCAGTACTACCGCGACTCGATCGCCGTGGGAGCGTTCGGCGCTGCCAAACACAACGTTCTCGTCTCGTGCTCCGCCGGAAACTCTGGACCTGGTCCTTCCACTGCTGTTAACATAGCACCGTGGATTTTAACCGTCGGAGCTTCCACCGTCGACAGAGAGTTTCCGGCAGACGTAATTCTCGGAGACGGAAGAGTCTTCGGTGGCGTGTCTTTGTATTACGGTGAAAGCTTACCTGATTTTAAGCTTCCATTAGTTTATGCTAAAGATTGTGGAAGCAGGTATTTTTTTTTTTTTATGGGCGAAAGTTAATTTGTTAGAATATTAGTTTTCTTGTTAGAAGAAGGGATCAAACTCGCAATCTTTTCCTTCTTTACTTCTCCATTAATCATCAACTCACCTTATATCTCTTTTTTTGGAAGCAGGTACTGTTACATAGGGTCTCTAGAATCTTCCAAAGTGCAAGGAAAAATTGTTGTTTGTGATAGAGGAGGGAATGCCAGAGTTGAAAAAGGTAGTGCAGTAAAACTTACTGGTGGGTTGGGAATGATTATGGCCAACACTGAAGCCAACGGTGAAGAGCTTCTTGCAGATGCGCATCTTTTAGCAGCTACTATGGTGGGTCAAACCGCAGGAGATAAGATTAAGGAGTATATAAAGCTGAGTCAGTACCCAACAGCAACGATTGAGTTTAGAGGAACTGTGATTGGTGGTTCTCCTTCTGCTCCTCAAGTTGCTTCCTTTTCTAGCCGTGGACCGAACCATCTTACGTCGCAGATTCTGAAACCTGATGTTATTGCTCCTGGTGTTAACATTTTAGCAGGGTGGACTGGGCGTGTGGGTCCCACGGATTTGGACATTGATCCTAGGAGGGTCGAGTTTAACATAATTTCGGGGACTTCTATGTCGTGCCCTCATGCGAGTGGCATTGCTGCATTGCTTAGGAAGGCTTATCCAGAGTGGTCACCTGCGGCGATTAAGTCTGCATTGATGACCACTGCTTATAATGTGGATAATTCTGGTGGGAACATTAAGGATCTTGGAAGTGGGAAGGAGTCAAATCCGTTTATTCATGGTGCTGGACATGTTGATCCTAATAGGGCACTTAACCCTGGTTTGGTTTATGATTTGGACTCTAATGACTATTTGGCGTTCTTGTGTTCTGTTGGGTATGATGCTAATCAGATTGCGGTTTTCACTAGAGAGCCTGCTGTTGAAAGTGTTTGTGAAGGGAAAGTGGGGAGGACTGGGAAGTTGGCTAGTCCCGGTGACTTGAATTACCCTTCATTCGCGGTGAAGTTGGGTGGGGAAGGTGATTTGGTTAAGTATAGACGGGTTGTTACGAATGTGGGAAGCGAGGTTGATGTTGTTTACACTGTTAAGGTGAATGCTCCACCTGGTGTTGGTGTTGGTGTTTCTCCCAGCACGCTTGTGTTCAGTGGCGAAAACAAGACGCAGGCGTTTGAGGTCACATTTAGTAGAGCTAAGTTGGATGGTTCTGAGAGTTTTGGATCCATTGAATGGACTGATGGAAGTCATGTTGTGAGGAGTCCAATTGCTGTTACATTGAGTGCTGCATATTCATCATCCATTTGAATGAATTGCTGTGGAGACACGTCTTTCTCAGGCTATGGATCATTGGATTTAGTCTCTTTGTAATTTTTATCATGTTTGCTTATTGTACAAACGACAGAATAACGACTTCGAAGTAGTTGATGAAGGGCTTCTGATAATTTGGGGAAATCAGATGTGATTTTTAAGATAGTTGGATCAGATTATTGTGGTTTCATTACACGTCTCATTTGATTGATATAAAGGTTATGTCATGCTAAGCGAGATGTATATGGCAGCACTGCAGCTAGATGGATTTGCCGAAATATACTAGGGACATTTGAATCTTGCAAGCCTTTTCTGGCTTATCTCTAACTGATGTCAATTGGGGTCGGATGGAGCGGTGAACCCTCATCATCAATTTGAATTGCACTCGGGTGTTGCTGTGGAAACACATCATTCATTCACAGGTGATGGATTTAGTCAAGTCTCTTTATAATTTTCTGTAATCGTATTGCCTTATTGTAAAAACTATAAAATACGTTTTAGGTGTGCTCTTTCTTGCAAGTGTACTCAGGAACAACTTTGAAGCAGTTGACGAAGGGGTTCTAATAAATTATTGAACTAAATGATCGGAAATCTAAGATGATATGGTTTGAGGAGAAATACAAGTACCAACATAGTGAGACTATACACCATAGAGTTCAAAGTAGAGAAGAGGAGTATCATAGAAATACATTTTGTAATTGATTGAATAAAAGATGCAAGTGACAGTGAGTATGAGCTCATTAGAGATAACAAACTGATAACTATCCTTAACAAACTAAACTAACTATTCTTAACAGGTGACATGAGATGCGATTTGTAAGATTGTTGGTTCAGATTATTGTGCCTCTACGTATTTATTATGTTAAGATTAAGAGCGTGCATACATTAATCTAAGATTAAAACACGCAACTCATGCCTCGTCCGATGTATAAGTGGTATGTCATTATAAACGAGATGTATATAGCGTTACTTTTCAAACTCCCAAACTATGCACTGTCGTCGAAGAATATGTCCTCGTATTGTCACAATCTTAGTGCATGTTGGATCTATCTTTGCAAATGGAAGTTGGTATGGTAGCAAAAGGACTTTTGTAAAAGCATCTACACCCTTTTCGTGTTTATTTTTCCTTCCACTGTTGGATTTTGTCTTGAAATTTGTACACAAGTTAGATGGTAAACCAAACATGCTCTTATTCTAATAACCTTATTTTCAACTCCAAAGCTATCACAACAAAATCTTATAGAGCCTCTATGCTATTCATCACAATTCATATCCATACACAACTCAAATTTTGATTAATTTTAATGGCAGTATGACAACACATGTTTTATTGAGGAGAGATCTATTTATTTTAAGAGTAACTCTTAAAATTACTTCTCATTTCCATTATTATTTTTTTAAGATATAATGATTGTAATAAATAATTAATTTTAACCATTAGATTTCAAGAAAATGAACGATGAAAATGAAAATTAACTCTAAAAGAATTACTCTTAAAAAAAAAGTGAATTCCTCCTCATATATCATACATGTGCAATAACAAAAAGTGAATTCCTCCTCATATATCATACATGTGCAATAACAAAAAGTGAATTCCTCCTCATATATCATACATGTGCAATAACGATTGATTCAAACACTCGGTCATATTCCATTACATTATTGGAACTGGGGTTCTTCTTTAGTTAAGTGTACTAAAATATTATACCACAGTTAAAAGATAATGTATCCAAAAACTTGTTCAAGAGATATTAAGGACTCATAGAAGGCTTGTCAAATCATTTTTTAAAGTGATAATTAGTGTTGGAAATTCTTTAACACTGCCATACCTAAATGGAATTATTGACAAAATTTATTGAGAAATTAATATCTGTAGACCAATATTTATAATATAAACATGTAAACAAGTTAAAAAAAGGTATATTCGTATTTTATTTCTATATCTAGTATTGTAAATAAAATTAATTTCAGCAATTCGCATATAGTGTAGAAAGTTAATTTTCAAAATTAAGGTGTCATGTGATTTGGAGCTAAAATTGAATGGGTAATTTGACTTTATTTAACATTTCAGCCTGTTAATTGCTTTATGTTTATAAGGTAGTAAAGTGTGTGCGATCTTTAGCAAAATTAATGACTACTCACTGGATTGGCCGAGAGCATGTGGATGCAAGTTCTTACAAATATATATAGGATTATCTTGTCAGTCAATTAACAGTTATGTTAAGAATGTCAACTGTACGTGTTATGCCAATGCGTGTGAACTTAAGAAAATTTGTTTCCTGCTCAAAATAATAATACTAATATTTTTGTAGTTTTATTGTAAGCTGTTGGCATCTTTTTTGGATTGTTTTTGGGTCTTTTCACCCATGCTTGTTGCCCACCGATGTCACCTCTGATACCAATAGTTTTAGAACTTAAATGCATTAATTTCGATTAGTTTAAGTAAATTGAATAACTTGATTCATTGGACATGGTGGTCAAATGTATTATATAGTTATAGTTATATATTTTCAACTGAAAAATTCATGGAACATGCGTGCTCATAAAAGTAACAATTTCATCGCTCCTCTCATAGTTATATATATACATTAGCATATACCTCTATGCATTTATTCTTCTATCATGAATGAAATGAGCTAGTTCTATTTATGTAAAAAAACAACAACTATACATTGTTGTCCTGGAATATGTCCTCGTATTATTTTCATTCAAATAACATTATTTTCCAACTGCAAAGCTATCACAAGAACAAGGTTCTTATAAGCTGGTCTGCTACTCGCTGTTCATCAAAATTCATATCCATTAACAGCACAACTCACATCTTGATTATTCGATCCATTCATCCTTAATTGAAGAATGAATCAAAAACCCTCAAAGAGTCAAAGTCGTCAATACCTATCTGTTCTTTCCTATCATATGGCACAGAGACATCACAATATAGAAAGAAAAAAAAACTTCATTAGCTAGTCACAGTTTTTTGCATTCTTCCCTGCAGAGATTATTGATGGGGGAGAGGGTGTGTTGGAAATCAACCTTGATTTGGGCCACCTTTAACCCACTTTAAAAACGATCATTTTTCACTTCCCATAGAGTTAGGTATAAGGGGTATATTTAATCCCACGTCTATTATAATAAGACCTAAGTAATTCTTGTAAAGTTTTTGGCAAACTTCAACTTATACGCAACTTTTGTGAAATTGTATTACGGTCTAAGTCCAGCTTATAAGACATATATCCTTTTTTTTTTATGCTGAATATTATTTTATTATTCTACTACTACCCCATCAATAATCTCTTCAAAGAGGTATGCAAAAAACTGTGACTACTAGAGTATGGTAATACTAATGATCAAACCATAGATCTAGGATAAATTCTATTACTTTTTTTAAATTTTAGGCGTAGGATTAATCTAATTTTACAAAATTGGTTTGTATAATTACTACACTGATCATGTATCTTTTTGATATAGGTTCTCAAACCCGTGAGAGCTAACTTTTCATTGTTTGCCCTCGATGACATTTCGCTCGGCCTTTCTTGTTAGGTTGTTTTATAAGTAGTCCTATTCCAAACACTACACCCAATTTTGATAGGTCACAATGTAGGCTGGCAAAATATGACTGCAATTAAAGTGACTTTCTAACGATATATTTATTATTAAAAATGAAATTAATTGCAACAATCAACATATAGTGTGTAAAGTGTTTTGGAGCTAAAATTGAACAGGTAATGGTTATTACTGGCTTGCCCGAGTACACATGAATGCATATTTGTACAAATATATTTTTTCGTCAACCAATTAATTATATGTTTTATTTTGTTGTTGCAAACAGACTTTTGAAACAAAATGAGGTTTGTAAAATTATTCAAATTCTTCCTTTTGTAAAATTGAATTTGTGCATTATTAGATTTATCTTGATTTTGTATATGGAATTTTAAACGAAAATTCAAACATAGTCTAATAGTTATATTAAAAAAGTTAAAATATATTTTTGGTATTTATAAATATTGAAAAGTTTGAAATATATCCCGTAAAATTTTTGATATATTTTTCCTCCCCTAAAAATTAAAATGTTTTATTTTTTTCCCCAAGTTAGGCTTTTTCTTTCCATGATTCTCTCCTTTTGACCCCCTTCGATTCACCTTCGACTATAATTTTGACCACCGTGCCATCACCGCCCTATCCATTTCCTTCGCGTCAAGCCGCCACCCACACCACCTCCTTCACTATGCACCACTACCCGCACCAGCCAGCAAAGCATGCACCACGACATCTAGGTCACAAATGGTGATATGGTGGTGGTGGAGATGCACAATGACATGGTGTTGCATATCTAAGGGAGAAAGAAATGTGTGCAATGTTTAGTGGTTTGAAGGTTTTGATGGTGATGTTTGGGCGCTATTTTGATGGTGGTGCTTGGTTTTGATGGTGGTGGCATTAGGGTGGTGTTTGGTGGTGGTGCTTGTATCAATTTTAACTTTCATAAATTGTGATTTGATTTTTTTTAAAAAAATATAATTTATGATTGTTTTTAATCCTCTGAAATTTCATTTTTAAAATATAAATTAAAAAAGATGTCTCATTTAGATTCATCCAAGCTTAACTTCAAATAAAAAAATAATACATTTTAATTTTACTAGGACAAAAAATATACCAAAAATTTTGTAGGAATAAATTTTAAATTTTTTGATATTTACAAAGATAAAAAATCATATTTTAACCTGTTAAAAATATTCAATCTTGCTATAGTCTTGACATTTTACCCATGCTTTATGCACCCTATTATAATTTGTTTACGGATATGGATTCTTTTAGCGTCAGCTACAGTTAACAGTTTGGATCCAACTGCCTCGGTTAACAGTATATAGTATGACTTTTCACAAAACAATTACTCAACGTTTTAAGGGCCAAGATCCCAAGCAGTTTAATTTATAAAACACAACTGCAGAGGATCTGATTTTTTTGTTTACATACTATTACTATGTCAGATGTATCCTGAAAAAGATTGTGCCTCATGTGACTCAAAGCCAAAGGCCATATTTTAATTCAGTTTTTGTTAGAACATTTTTAGTGGTAGTATATTTTTTATTTTCGCTTTCTGACAGATTCTATAACAAAATAATAAAAGCATATACGGTACTCACTTTTTAATTAACTTCTATAAGCAATTCTTATAAGACGTAAGCTGTACTGTTTGACTAAATTAAGGTAAAAAATTACGATGATACTCGGGGCTTAAAATTAGCCTTATTTGTGCACCTTTTTCTCATACATAAATTTCATAGTTATATTTATTTTTTCCTATTCTCTTTCTTTTCATTCATTTACATCATCAGCGCCTTTGTTATGTGAGTTGCAGGATATGAGCAAATTAACTTGGCTCATGTGAATTATGTAATGCATTTTATGGCATATTCTGGATGGAAGGAACGATATTTTTACTATATACTTATATCAGGAAAATGCAATTTTCGAATATATATGAAAGAGGATATTAAATGTTAGGACAAGAAGAATGCAGGTTTCATAATCAAATTTTCGGGTAGTAGACATAGTAAACAGACAGGGTCAGGAGCTCGCAGAAATTTGTTTTTGGATAACATAACTCTAATACAGGATTTCAACGAGAACCTTATTGTAGAATAGTGTGGTCATTATTTTCCGTATCAACAATTCTTCTCATTCTCTATTTATTGTTTCCTTTTCTTTCTATCACCTGTTTATAAATTGGATTGGACTAGTGTATGAAATGTACATGTCTCCATCATTTACATAATAACAAGAACTCACCAATTATGTCTACAATAGTTATATTCATATACTTATTATACACTAGTATTATTTTTACTTTTCTCTCTCTCTTTTTTTTAAGCTCTCTTTCTTTCATTTCTTATATATAAAAAATGAACTACATATGTATCTTGTCAGGTCTCCGAATACACAACACTAGATCTGTGAATCTGTGATTACTATGATACAGTGATACACATAACTACTATAAGCATTTAGATGATTTGCCATTTCAAATAAAATTGTATTATATTTTTTTATTGATAAATATTAATTTGTTAGTATTATTAGAAAAAATATCAATTAAAAAATTATGCAACTTTTCTTCAACCACACCGAATTAACTTTATTTCTTCAATTACACGACATATTATAACCTATACTATCAATTGTTAAACTTAATTTTATTAAAGAAATTGATGCTATGTGGTTAAGCTTAATTCAAGGAGCAGAACAATTTAAAAATAAACTGTACATGATCCTGACCCCTAATGTACATTTTGCTGTCAAAGTTCTTCCTAACAGTTTTGAACTGGGTTCCATCAAAGCCCCAAGTGATCACGTACCTAGGGAAGTGCACTGGTCTTTCAATGGTGAAAATTCACAATTGGGTTCAATTATTTCAACTAAAGGTTCTATGACACGATAGGACTTCTTTTCACAACTTGGTGACAAACAAAATTATTGACGCAAGCAGAGACAACGGGATTTCAGCATTGGAAAAACGTACGTGTCTTCATCTTTTAGCAACCTATTTTTTATTTATTTTTAACTTTTTACGATTTTTAAATGAATGTACTTATGTACACATTATTTATGTTTATTTTTATAATTTTAATAATTCTTTCCTCCAATCCAGTAGCTTTTAAATTTTTACTACACATAACATTTAATCATTTCATATCCTCCAACAACTCTTATTTTTTCTGTTTTTATTATATAAACATTATGTTATTAAAAACTGTTTATTGGACTCATCAGAGTTAAGCACCAGTGCTTAACAAGCTAAACGCTCCAATGGTCATATAAAATAGGCATCGGTGCTTGGCAGGATAAGAAGAACCCTGTAAAAGTAACAAACCCAGATGTCCTTAAAGAATACATGTTACTAGTATTCCTTTGATAACTAATGCAACTCATTAAAGTTGTAATATAATATTTTATACTTTTTTTAATAATATAATATCACTTTTATTACTTTAAATAGTCAAATAATTTATTTTCTTTTATACCAACAATACTAAAATGTTGCTTAAATGAACTCTATAATCTATCAACACGATATGACATAGTTGATAGATATTATTGTTTTTTAGCATATAATTAGATGATCCTTAAGTGTTGTACGGTATATGAAAAAATATCCATTGAGATGTAAATCTCTTAAACAATATTAATGTTGAAAGATTATTTCTTGACTCTAAATCAAAGAATATCCAGACAAAAAATAATGAACTTCATAATCTAGCTCTAGAATAGTAAAAAAAAAAAACATTTCATATAGCATTAAAATACAAATCAATAAAAAGAATACTTATTTTGTTGAACAACTTATTATTGTTTCTCTTTTTTGATGAGCTTGAGTATTCTTGATCATGTCAGAGATTGATTTATCTCTCAAGATGTTTTTGCATTATTGTTTCCTAGTTTTTTTTGGATAGTATCAAAACTGATTAACTCCCATAATCATGATAAAAAATTGAAAAAGTGGAAACAACTGCTTATTATTTTGAAAGTGAAATTGATTATGAGAAAAGTGGATCCAAATACACTACTACTATTAATTTGTTTCCAATAATCTATAAACTGTTACATGAATTGCTGATACGATATAGTAAAGTGAAAGAACAAAATCTTATTGGAGTTGAGCAGTGACATAGGAAAATTGACAAGGTGTCAGGTACTACTACTCTATCAAACTCTGGATTCTAGGGAGTAGGGACCATGCCTATGAGACTCCCCACAGTATTGTCTGCCCTAAGAACATGTAGATTCGGAAACAAGAAACAAACATGCTGCTGAGGTGTTTATAGGAATTGCAAAGCATGCATGCTCTCCTAATTAAATATCAACCATATCTTTCTATTTTTACCTTGTAGGTGAGAAGCAAAATAGAAATCATTGACATTACAAAGATGATTTGGAGTTTTTTTTTTTTTTTTTTATCTGACTAATGTTCTGTTCTGGCCCGTTCCTATTTCCCCTTTCCCTTCCCATTCCTTTGAACATGGATTCTTTGTGGACTTCCGTGGGCCCAGGTAGGCCCTCTCTCGGACCAAAATAATCGAGGTTTCAATAAGATAATCAATCGATTCAACCTTTGAACTTAAGACACACTCTCGGACAAAAACATTTAACAAACATACTTTTTGACACATCCTTTTTACCTATTTTAAATACGTAACTACTGAATTTTAAAATATTAATTAATTAAGCTATGTTATAAATAATATAATTAATTTTGAATATGGAAATTATAACTTGACTATAATGTTTTGTATTGGAAGAAATATTCTAAATTAATATTTACATAAGTCAATATATTAAGTCATTTCTTAAACAATATTTCTAAAGGTTTGTTTTTATGCAAACTTGTTAATTTATTTTTAAAAATTAAGTACTAAGTAATGATTTAAATTTAGTAATTGAGAAAGTATAAAAAGAAACTCATTAACTATTTGAATTTGAATTAACTAACTAACGATATATTTTAGATATATTTACATGTTTTTATATCATAATATAATTGGATGCATTTTTTTAAATTTTATTTAAAACTATTTGAAGAGAAATAACTTTAAGAACACTGAAAGGATATTATTATTTTGAATTTTTTTATACTGATGCGTAATTAAAAAAAAAAAAGTGTGACTCGCATTTGATAGAAATAAAATAACATATGATAAAACAAGGAGAATGCAACTAGAATAAAGTCATCCTATCCTATTATTAGGATGTTGCGCATTGGAAGCGACATCCATGTGACAAGACTATGCACGCCACCTGCTTGTGTTTATGCAACCTGTTACACGCAAAAAAAATCAGTGGCCATGTGCATTCTACTCTATACTCTAACATCCTTCCAAATCCCAAACCCAAAACGCCAATTCCTTTCTCCGCTTCTTGCTTTGCTATGGCATCTGCCATGCCCTCACAAGCAAAGCCTTCTTTGAGATCACCATCATCTATAATTCTATATACAATGGGGTGGTATTCAGTGATTGTGAAGCGGGTAAATTAGTTAAACATGCACCAGTTTGCTCAATGATTTACATGAATAATAATACTACAATGTTTTAGACACAATCTCATATAAATTATGGTATGTTTGCAATGACAGTGCGGTAAATCAAATTTGATTTTAAAATTACGGTGCCTTTAAAGCTACTCATAGTTGTCGATGCTTTAGAAAATTCACATATTTTACGTGATTTTATTGGATCCATTTTAATTTTGGTGGTATCTACGCACACTTAATCAAATACTTCATCAATAACATATTCCTAACGACTACACAAAATATGCTTGTCTTTTACATATATAAAGTTCTTTTAAGCATGCAAATGCGTAAGTAAAGCAGTTTAAAAGTAATTAATTAACAATAAGGATTGGCTTAGATAAGATTAAAAAAATCAATTATAAGACCTTTGAAAATGACTTCTACTAGCCCATGCATGACTAATGTTATTTGTAAGTATTACTATAAGTTATCATTGAAGTTTATGGGTCTTAATCTTAAAATGCCACAACTTACTTATTTCCTGATCAATTTTTGTTTATACCAACATGGCAATTCCTGCTGGCCATTATTCGTAGATGCGTCAATTATTATAACTCCTTAAATTAAAACTTGCGTGACCCTCTTTCATTATTAAACTTACAATCGATCATCAACCTCGATCTTCCCCAAAACCCGTATATAAAAATAATAAACAATTGACATACGATCATGCTGTTACGTAAGAAAAATATTTTATAAATTGATAACTAAATGATTTTTTTTTTCCTTTTTGGTTATAAATGCAAGTAATTATTAGTAATTACAAATTAAATCTTTTACAGTTTACTACTGAAATATTAACAAATTTTAATTTCTAGTAATAAAATATTGAATAACTTGAGTTTCCCCAAAGATGCGTTACTATTATTTAAGTCAACCCTTGTGTCTATCAATGTCACTCACATCAGCACGTAGTACAAATTTTATGGTTCCCATTTATAAATACCTTTTTGAGTTGTAAAAAATCGTAACATAACTTTTGCGCTTTCTCTCCCATATTCTCTTCATCTACATGCTCTTACCATGGCTGTGGATCACCAAGAACCGCAGCAACAACAACAGCACCAACCCTCGATGTTTCCGTGGAAGCTCCGGCGGAGGGTCCCACTTCTCCGGCGTCGGAAGGGGCAGACGGTGCGGCTGGGCGGGAAGAAGCGATGGCGGCGAATTTCGGGGCTACTTAGGATGTTTCGGAGGATGCGTTTAAGGTGGCTAAAGTTGCAATATGTTCGCATGTTGAAGAGGCTTAAGGAACACTACCGAAACATCGTTAAGGATCTGGTCGAAGCTGGGTCCACCATTGAAACCTTTCAGCAACGTCTTTTCATGGAAAGCACTTTTGCAATCCCCGTTGGTGTTAACTTGTCTACTTATCCTTCTCGCTTTGGATCAGATCGCCCCAGAACCATCTTCATGTAAAGTTCTTTTTTTTTTAAAATTTTATTTTATTTATATCCCTCTCAACCCAAAACTTTTATTTTTTTTTCTCTATTTTCTTTTATGTATGTAATTATATTGGAAGATAAAGGCATAAGGAGACTCAACTCAAGTCCCTTATATCCTTCCGTTTTTATTATTCTCTGAAATTTTTCTCTTTTCTTCCCCCTCTTCCTTTTTTAATGATGGTTTTATTTATTACGAACTTGTAATGGGGTTATTAAAAGGGAATAGTAAATTACTAGGTTCGCTCATCATGTAATTAATTAAGTTGTAGTTCGTTTATATGGAAAAACTAGCCAACTAATTTGTCACATTATCTTTGTCGGGGATGATGAATGGACTTGATTACATATTATATATAGTTCAGGTTTTGGAGCTTCACTTACGGTTAATTTTTAGGCAAAATTGTAAAATTGGTCTCCACCTTATCTTCAATTACAGATTTGGTTCTCTTATAATTTAATTTATAAATTTGATCCTCCAGTTTTATAAATTCATGCAAAATTGATCATGAAAATCCAATTTGGACGTTGACCGTTAACCTCAGACGTTGACTATCACGTGTCAACGTCTGAGTGTTTCCCCGTAAAGACTTCATTTTTTTAGGTAAAATTACACTTTTAGTCCATCAATTTTATTTCAATTTCGATTTTGGCCCAACTATAGTTTAATTCACACATTTGGTCCTCCAATTTTATAAATCCCTTTATAAATTGTTCCTACAAAATTGATTTTTTGAATGATTTAGCCAATGGTGCTAGAAACATAGTAAGTCTTAATAAATCTCGCACTTTTTTTTCATTGCAAGTTTTTTATTCACTTGGAACCCAGAAAAAAAATCACTCTTTGTCTCTCTCCCACTTCCGAGGTTGTTCAACTTGGGAAAGTGGCGAATGAATCCCAACCTGGGTCTGAAATTTTCAGATCTCTTATTTTAACAGGTTCTGTAATAACTTCCTCTTTTTTTTCTTTTTTTGCTCCTTCATGTGATTTTGTTTGAAATTTGAAATACAACTTCTCCCGTAATGAAATTTGGTTGAATTTATAAAGGGATTTATAAAATTGGATAATCAAATGATTGAATTAAATTATAAGGGGACCAAAATCGATATTGGAGTAAAACTGGGGGACCAAAAGTGTAATTTTACCTAAAAAAATGAAGTCTTTACAGGGAGTCACTCAGACGTTGACACGTGACAGTCACACGTGGCATTGACACTTGATAGTCAATGTTCGAGGTTAACGATCAATGTCCAAGTCGGGTTTTCAAGACCAATTTTCCAAGGATTTATAAAACTGGAGAATTAAATTTGTGAATTAAATTATAGGGAGATTAAATCTAAAATTGAAAATAAACTGGGAGACGAAAAGTATAATTTTGTCTAATTTATAAGATCTGGGGAACGCTAATGCTGATTGAAGAATATTTTAAGGAATGAAAAAGAGGACTGGACATATTGAAAATTCAAGGAGCTAACTTGTTAATTAATTATAATAAATGGTGTATTAAGTGCATCTGTTTTGTAAGTCCAGCGTCTAAATTCTAAACTTACTTTTACTTTACAGTTATTAACTAGTTAATTAATTGTCATATAAGAAGTTTTTTGTAAGACGGGGGAGTATAACTCTGCCATTTGTTACTATGTATATATTGACATTTTTATTACATGTGTGACATTTTATGGAATATCCGTGACATTTTGATGGATTGAGGAAGAAAATAGAATGAGAAAAAAAGTGAAAAGATGAGTAGATAATTAAGTTGTTTAATATAAGAAAATAAAAAGCAAATAAATTTTTTAATAGACTATTGTTTCTCCATAATTTAATATATAATTTAAGTTATATAGTTTTTTATTACGAACAATTTATAGTTAATTTTGTTTTCTCTTTACGTTCTCCTTTCCTTTGCAGTATATATAGACGATAAAAATTATGTAGGTTTTATGAATATAAATGATACATCACAATTTTTTTATCTTCACAAAAAAACATAATAACTCACATAATTTAAATGATTAAGTATCAAGTTTACAAAAATTGATCCGCAACTATAATTTTGTCTACAACATAAAGAACTTTTCTATGTCCGCATTGCAATTGTGTACACAGATTGCATTTGTCTATATAAAAAACACAATGAAACTGCAATCTCAATTGAAAACATTGTGAAATGTTAAAAGATCAATTAAGAAGGTGAACTGTGTGTAAGATGTATAAATTTTTATAAATTCTGTATTTGTTTTCGTTTTCTACAAATAAAAAATGTTAAGTTAAAAGATAAAAAATTAAAAGTATAATTAAATAATTAAAGGTCGGTTGGTGGTTATAGCAAAAGAGAATAGTCTCTTACCATATGCCATAATCAAGGTTTGAATCTCCACTAGAGTGTTCATATTTAATATTTTAGTTTGTTGTACTTTTGAACAATATTACCTTAAAGGAAGATTTAAAAATATAATTAAACAATTTTCTCTTACTATTCAATCCATCATTCAAGAGAAAAATAAAGAAAAAAAAATTCTCTTTTATTTTTACCTAATCCTTTCTTTTTAGTAACCAATACTTTCCACCCAAATAAATCATAAAAATAATGCTGTCACAAAACATTAATGTAAAAATGATCGAAATTATTATATGATTTTGGTGGGGTGAGTTGATCTATTGCATGTAAAAACTCGGTTCATTTGGGCCTGCTAACCAGTCAATTCATCATCTTAAAGATGAGTTAACTTAATATGGGTTGACTTGCTAGTTATTCTTTTTTTCAAAAAAAAATCTAACTTTTAATCTATATCTTACTAATTTTTAATGTATTATATGTAATGTTGGAATAATTGACATTTTTAATTATTTTTTTAGACGATGTGATGATTTAGCCTTCCATTTTATATATAACTCACTTTCATTTAATTATTTTAGTTATTTTCATGGACTAACCTATAATTCAGCATGTAGTTTGATATGTTTTTAAACTTATTTTCCTTAACAGGTTAAACTACCTCACCCTACCATCGACGGGTTAGAAGCGGATTGAACAAACTAACCTGGAATATATATTACCTCAATTATAGTTCTTTATAAAACATTTTTTTTTATAACACCTCAATGATAATGATGCTGCGCGTATTGATTTCTTTGTCGTATTTATAATTTATATACAAAATTAGAAAACGACGGTATCGATCTACATTCTAATTTTGGAATATTTCATCCGTATGCCGCAATAATCAAATGCTTCACAGTTCACACAGTGGTGCCGTTAAGGTATAATATTTTACGAAAAAAATAAATAATGGAATGTGATATTGTGATATATTGTTCAACTTATTCTCTTAGACTGTGGAAAATTACATATTCGGAGAAGAAACGTGACGTTTAATTTAAGAACTGCAATAAAAGAGTATAAGCCAACGGTATTTGTTTACGCCTGTTTGCCACAAAAAATTATTAAATCTAGTCATGAATGGCTGAATCACTACCCACCAATGGTCTGACTAGTTTCTGTATAATATGTATCTAAGTTTTCTAATTTTTAAAAAATAAACACTTAATTGTGTCATATAAAGATCTGTCGGAATTATGGACTAAGCAGTAATCCAAGACAATGTAATAACACATTATTTTTTACTCTAATAGATTTCAACCAATGTTATTATCAATAAATGTTTTTAAAAGAGTGTACAAATTAAATAGTATACTGTAAATAGGATTCACATTATTATTATATAATATTTTTTCGGTACGTTTTTTTTTTGTTTGGTAAAGTATTAGTATTATAGTACTACACATGTACGGTAAGGAGGACTTAAAAATAGGAAAAATAATGAAAAATTTAACGTCACGATATGCGTCACTGTACTATACGTATTTAATAGTGGAAAAAACCAACAATGGCAGCAATGGATCAGCATCATCAGATCATCTATTCACAAAAACAAAACACAACTTGAACAAGGTCGTACTCTTGTTAATCAAGTTATTATTCGAATTCAACCAAAATGAACAATGAGAAGCGCCTACGGCCTACCACCCATATTCATATTCCAATATTCAGCTTTGAAAGCAAATAAGTCCATCAATAACTCAGCACAATGTAAGTTTGATTCATCTTAGTTAGATTAGTATCCCAAAAATAATCAAAAGGAATATATATATATATATATATAACACAATTATATATTAACGGTTGATTACACAGAAGATTATTATATATTGTAAGATTTGCACCTATTGAGATAATATCAATGAAGAAAAATAAAATTTATCTTGTTTATCTTTTTTATAACTTTTCTCTAGTGTTTAATAGTATTTTCTTAGGAGTAGAAGCAATGTAGCTTCTTACATCCTGACAGAGGCTATATACCCAATCCAACATCACATTGATTCACCAACTACATGACACACACAGCAATTACCAACATGTGTAACCATCCCAATCCCACTTTGTCTTCTGCACCATGTTGCAGTGTTTATTGCTCTTAGATGACTTGGCTGAAACTAAGAACATTTGAATCTTTCGTACCCTTTGTGACCTATCCTCTCTCCAACTTCAAGACATACCAATACCTTTAGGACTTAAATGCACTAATGAAACTCGTTTTAAGTAGATTGAATTACTTGAGTAACAGGATATGGTTAAATGCATTAGATATTATATAGCTAGTAGTATATGTTTTCAACTTGAAAACTCAATGCACATGCATGTTCAAATTTATGAAAGTAACAATTCTATTGTTTTTTCTTCTTCCTCAACATGTATAACTTCCATTAAAGTTAAACACTCCTATATATGTCTGAGGAAGCAAAATATAATTTATTCTTAAAAAAGTTAAAAAGTTTCATAATTTATAAATATTAAATAATTAGTGAAAAATAAATTTAATTCCTTAACCTTTAATCAAATTTACAATAACTGAAATAATGTTGTAAATTTTGAGAATTTCATTTTTTGAATACAAAATCACATTTCATTTTACAAAAAGAACTTGCTATTTGCACACTATCTTTACTAAGTACACCCCACACTCTTAATATTCTTTATTGTCAATTATACCCTCTTATTTGCTAAAACAGTTTTGATAATTACTTTTTAAAATAACATATATCAATTCCAAAAAAATAAATTTTGGAACTATGTTTTAAGAAAATACACATTTTTGGAAACTACTTTTTGAAATTGGTATATGTTGTTACCAAAAGTAATTTTCGATGATAAAAAAAACAAAATCAAAAATGAAAACTCAAATGTACCTTCCTTCAAGAGCTGAAATAATTGCTAACTGCTAATTTCTAGATGCACACTTATTTCAACGCTAAATATTGAGAGACTGATAACTCATCTAAAATTTCCAATAAACAAATTGTGAAGAGACACCCGATGGTTTGCCACAGATTTGATTTGATATTATTGTTTCTCTTATTTTCATTGTGTAAAGAAATTATAATGTATATTGTATATTAGATGAAGTCATCATGGCTGTATATTGAAAGAGTAGTGAGGGGTGTATTAGCAAATATGCAGATGTAAATAGCAAGTGCATTATACAATACTGGGCTCATCTTGTGTAGTCTCGGTCCGGCCCAAAGTAGCTAGGTTAATTTCTGTGGCAATCAGTCTCTTTTCCCCCCCACAAATTCTATGTTCTCTTGTGTGTGTTTTGCTATTTGTCTCTCTTAAAAAATCTCTTTAATTGTTTTGGAGAATGAGGTAACTAATCAGGTTGCACAGAAAATATAAGTCGGGAAATTAAATAATCAAAACTAAAAGATTATTTAAAAAAAAAATAAAAGACTATTATTATTGGATTGAATTAATTTCAGAAGGAAAAAAACACAGCTTTAATTTAGATAATATTTTCCAAAGCATATATATAAATATATATATTAGAGACATAATGAGAAGCTAGGTTCATAGTCAAAAGATTGGTCCCCCAATGCTTAATTTCATGATCGAGGATAACTTACCAATAGCCAATATGTTTTGCAATTTCAACACATGAAATGCAATTGTCGTTGCCGGAGAGTGACCCTTCAATCATTAAATGGGAATTGGGAACATTTTGTGTGCATTTTGCTTCTCTGATAATGGGATTTTTCTGGTTACCAATCCCTTAAAGTGGCATATAACTAAGCCACATAAGTGAGAAAGGAAAAATATCCTACAACACATCTAATATATGATGTTAGATTCGCCTAAAATTAGTCGACTAATAATAAATATATATGGCAATTATATATATAAGTAAATTCTTAATTTTTTATATAAAGGTTAACATACTAAAATACGAGTGTAATAAAATTATTTCTATTACATTAATTTCTTTAAATATTTAAAATGACAGTGCATACTGTCAACTGGTGTGAACATACGAGAAATTAAAAAGACAGTTCAACAAAAAAAAATGTCAATTTAAAAAAACATAATCAACCCTAAAAAAATTGTTGAACAGATTTAAGAATTTAATTTTTGGAGATTCTCTCGAACAATAATGAGTATATCTTGTGGTTCAACAGCAACAAGGAGCCTAGGACGGCAGCACGACTGAGGGAGACAATTTACTGAATTTAGCGTTTTATTTTTCTTTTGGTGAGTGACAAATAATATTTCTACGTTATTTTGTTAAACTATTTTACATTATTGATGACACAAACACATTTTAATAGTTACTATTTTTTTATTTTTTTATTTAAAAAAAAAGTGGTGTAAATAAAATTAAGAAGTATTTTCTTGTAATTTCCTTTTAAAAAAATGTCATTTGGTCTTCCATTTAGATATTGGGTATATGGCATACACTACATCGTGGCCGGTGACAGTACAATATGATTGGTGAAAAGATCTTGACTTTAGCTACTTTTTAGTAAGATTTGCTTTTGGTTCTGATTTTGTAGTAAGTTTTTTTTTTCTTTTCGAATTTGTATTCACGGAAGGAAGATAGACATTCTTTATAGTATTGAATATGTCAAATATATTGTTAATAAATTAAAAATATTTTATTAATTAATTTAAAAATAAAATGATTTTTGTATTTTTTGAGTTGATTCTTCACTATTGTTGTGAGTGATTAAGGATGAATTAATTTTAATTGAGGAGTTATCATAACATCATATGCATGTGTACGCCGTAGTCAGTCTTTTACATTAAAGTTGATATTGAATGAGAATATTGAATTGTTACTTGTGGTTAAGATAGTTGTTGAGAAGCTTATTATTGACAAATTGGAGGTTTTGATAGTGAAATTCTTGATGGATATCAACTTCAATGAGATAGATTGTAATCATATTATTGTTTGTTTTACCTAAAGTTTTAGAGTAACTACACTTATAATGGAATGTGACTCTTGCAATGGAGATCAAGAAGGTCTTAAAGACACTTAATGCATGTCATCTCATAAGAAGTTAGTGAATCACAAAATAAGGAGTCTTAATAGCACTAACTAACGTTCCTTATTAATCATTATAAGGAGAATACTACCACATACCTATTATCATGAAAGGTTGTTATCATTCCAGATTTAATTGATGAATCACCTAATGATATTATCACACTAGATTAGGTGAATATTGATTCACACAAACACCTATAATTACTTATGAGTATTGACTCACATTGCCTTTGATTATTTTTGTATTCGTTTAAATTAATCATTTAACTATGAATATTTAAAAAAATTAAAAAATCAAGGTCAAAATATCACCTATACTTTTAAAAGTGAGTTTAAAAAAAGTATAAGTAACATCACTTGTACCTTTAAAACAATTAAGAATATACTGTAAGAACTTATATATTATATTACTATAAGAAAATAAATGATGTACTCAATATAAAAGTAATTTTATACTAATATTTAATTATAAATTATTATATATATATATATATATGATAAATTTATTAATTTTTGTAATAACTAATTTAAAGTTGTATTAACAAAAATTTATAATTGATAGTGTAGAATTATTTTATATTATTAATGCATGACTATTAAAATTAAATTCTATTAACTTTAAGTTATTGGCTTCAGTGGAATTGGAAATAGACAAGTTGGAATCTACACCTACCGAAAAAGGTCATTTATATCCCAACATTCAATGTGAAACAACAAACCAAGTTCCTTCTCAATTCCCGTACTTACAAGACTCTAGCTTTGAAATTTCAAACCAAGTTTTTTTCTTTTTGAAGCAAGTTAACTAGCCATCTCAATGAGTATATATAGAAAGTAGAAAACTAATAGTCAAGACTTTATAAAAGTGTAAAATATAGTAGTACGGGGTTTCGTATTTTAATTTGTTGGCATTCTACGGTCATAAATAAAGAAATGCAGCAGGTATTTTGACATTCCTCTCGTATCAATCTTCTATTTTCTTTCTTTTCTTCCCAAGTGTTGCGCTCTTATTGCACATACACTTGTGCTGCATTCTAAAACGTTGATTTTCTTCTTATGTATCAAATTTGGATGACTACGGTTTATATACCTTAACATATATTTAATTTGATAATATACCATTAACATATTCAATTTGATAATATAATTTCAAGATACCTAGTACTGTGTACTGCGCCCATCATCATCTGTTCAAAGAAATAAACGATCGTTTGGTCCTGCTTAGTCCTTAATCGTTTGTGGCAAATTGGCTTTAATTAGGTTTATAAGTATAAGTATCAAAGTAATTATATGTATTAAATTTCTCTTTTACGGTGTTTGGATCCTGCTGCTACAAGAAGTTTCTTGTGTCTCATGTGATCTTAGAAAACTCATGAAAGATTGGGCCCAGCTAACTTGTTGAACCTCTCGATCAACCAAGTTAAATTAATCATTTGCAGCTAGGCAATTAGGCATGCAAATTTGGAGAAATGTTTAATCAAATAATATAAATGATTAACTATTAAAAAAATATTTTCATATATAAAATGATTAATTAATTACTTTTCACTACATATTTTTTGAATAATGTGTTAGAATATTACTTTTCATTCCTAATTAGTTAAGCAATAGTTACAGCTTATTACTTTATAGTTGTATCCTATGATCAACGAAGGGTATATTTGTGCCAACACCTGTATGTTGGTCTGCACAATAAGTAGCTTGATTTTTTTAAAAATAAAGTCTCAAATTGGAATTAATGAAATAAATAAAAAGTGTTACGAGGACACTTTATTCCCTTAGACGAGTATAATTAGCTTGACCAGATTAATAAAGAACCAATGAATTAAGCTTTTCATACCGGGAAGGATTAAGACAATTTTATTTTTATCTAAATCGTGTGGAACAAGAAGTTTAATTATTTAATATAAAATAATGATGTGTATGATGTTGCTGAACTTAATCAAGTTGTAAAATTACGAGTTTGATTCTTATCGTTTTCAGTCGTATTTTATTGAGAAATTAAATTTCGTTATAATTATTGGCAACTGTCCTATTTCCTTAAAAAAAAAGATAGTTGTCCTATTAATTGATGATTAATCATTGTTCTTTTCCTAATAAACTTATCCATTAACCAGCTTCATTCGCCTAAGCAATTACTTGTTTAGGATTCCATGGAATGCAAATGCTAAAATAACACTTTAGTTTTCAATGTACGTTAAGTATAAAAAAAAGGAATTCTACTGATTCGTTTGTTAAAGGTTTGGCGGTGTTTAACTGTTCGTATTCCAAAGTAAAGTAACTAACTAATTGCGCATAACTAATGATAAGTAATATCAGAATGGTATAAAAAGGAAAGTGTCCTCTCACAACTGCATGTAATAAGCACGAAGAGATTGAGACGTGGGCGAAAGCTTGTTAAACTTCTGATATCATATTTGAATGAAATCAATTCTAAAATCATCAACTTAATTAACTCATATATAGACAAGTAGTAGGTGCATATACGAATCTACCATGATTTTCATTTAATCAATAATTACTTTAATCTTTAACATTTTATTTGCAAAATTTTCATTTAATCTCTGATTTTGTTAAAAAAAATAAAAATCATTTGTTTTAGTTTTTAATAAAGGAAAAAAGAGATAAAGAAAAAAAAGTGAATGATGTTTTAAAAAATTAAAAAATAAAATGAATGCTTTAATTACAAAGTAAGGAATTAAAATGACTGATTTCAAGGACCAAGTAAGAGTTTAGTTTACATTTCAATTATCAATCTATTACTAACAATCCTGGTCACTTCATTAACTGGACCTAATTAGGTAGGAAAGTACAATAATACTTCTCATATTTGAACAAATGCGTATTACAAGTACCATTAATTCCAATATATATAGGCATTTTTTGATGAGTATGAAATAAAATATATAGGCATATATATATATATGGGGTTTCCTTAAAAACTACAATTTGGAAAACTTTAGTCTTGTAGGCGTGATCCTTTGGCTGCTGTTGACTGCTCAAAAGAGATATCATATATGTTATCCTTATCCACGCAATTGCTTATTAATTGCATATATGGAAGAGTGTTTTATGAGATAAGAAGGCCAAGAAGAAAGAAAGCAGGAAATTACATATGGAGAAAAAGGCTTGCTTGGCTGCTAAAAAACATCAACTTCATGACGTCGATCAATGCAGTCAAATTAAATGGCATAACTAAATCATTAATTTAGTTTAATAAAATTATAATAACCTGTTATTTTAGTTTATGCAATCATATATGAAAAAAATGTAGTTTACTTATGAATAAAAACATAGTTCTTAAAATTGTAAAGTATAGATCATTCCTGTTTTTTGTTTTTGTATAAAATGTCAATAATAAAATCAGAATCTAAAATCTAGCTTATACAGATTATCTAAATCTTTCACCACTAAATCGACTCTAGTGATTTATCTTATCTCCAATATTAATAATTTTAGAAGCTGAATTCGAATTTTGACAACTACTAGGATTTGTTTGACAAAAACAACTAGCAAATTAATTGAAAACTGAGACTCTAGCCAAAAGTTAGAAAAAATATTTTTACTTAAAACTCACTAAGTTAATTTATTAAATTATAAGTATTTGACAAAGTTAGATATTAATCTAATTGGTAAATGTAAAATTATGTTCATATATTTTTGTTTTCTTTTCTAGATAAAACTATTTTTATATACTTTTAAGTTAATTTTAAACTCTTATCATTTGTTAAATATTTTAATTTCTTTCTCATTTCTTAAGGAAGACTAGGGAATTATATATAGTTTGAATTCTACTATTTGAACATCAAATTCTCGACTTTGTATTTGACATTGCGTATGTCTTTATCTCTCTCCACACAATTTAAAAATTCTTCACATAAACCAAATGAATAAAAAACGGTTTTTGAAAAAAATATTTCTTTTTATAAAGAAAAACATTACTCTTATACTTTCATTATGCAAGGGAGGAATTTTATTAAAATATTAATGGTAAAAATAGAGAGAGAAAAAAGTTAAAATCACATGTCTACTTTGGTCAAATAGGCTTGTATATATCAAATAAATTATATGCTACATTGCTATGTGAAATAACTAGTCATTAGTTAATACAATTTTAGTTGTTTTGGTTCTTAACACTATTGTCAATTCCTAGATCTTTAACATGGCTATGCCTGCTATCAGTGGGGCCAAGTATATAACTTGTGCCTAATTTTAACATGATCATATGCCTATACTAACTTTGAAACCTGCAATTTGTAGCTTGGCTCTTTTTTTATTTTTTTGAGAGGGAGCAATTTGTAGCTTGTCTTAAGCCATCTTCTAGGCTCAGTATCGTGTCCTAAAGTTTCTGCATTGGGAACGATTCTATTCATAGCTAGACATTATACGTGCGTTCCAAATTCATTTCCCTCGTTTTTTCCCCATCCTATAACCATTCTAAGCCATTCTTGAAGAATGTCTTGAGTTCTTTGGATGTTAATTAAACATGAGGGATGAAACTCTCAAATGCCGCCACTTGGAAAATGGGATTTTGTTTCTCTGTTTTTTTTTTTTCTCTCTGTCTTTCGATATTTCTCTGATTTCAATTATGGTTCTTGGTTTATATCCCCCAACCATCATTATCAGTAACCAAATTCATAGTTAGAGTTATCATGTATTTTTTTCATTTTTTTAATACATTTCATTTTTATTAACATTTTCCGATCGTGGTGTTATATTGTTATGTAAAATTTGTTTAAGTTAAGAAACTTATATAATTTCAATAAATTTTTTTTAGAGAAAGATAAAGATAATTTTAAAGAATGATCAACATGTTGTATTAGTCATAGAAAAATTAATTACAACAAAAAATTAATGTTTTTGAAACCTTTATTAAAGCACTTGTGTAATTTAAAAGTTATGGAATAAGTTATATGAAATCATCAAGTAACATTAGATTTGCGTATTTAGGAATAATGTTGTATACGTGTTGAAATCATCAAAATTGAATTATTTAAACACTAACATTCGACCATTAGTGTTAGAAGTTTATAAATAAGACTTTTGACTGTCAATTTTTTTATAATTGAATTATTATCACTTAATTCTTTAAACACTGATGATGTTGCACATCGAAATTGACTACTAATTCATATGGTCATGGTGTATATATTTATCTCCACTTTTAATGAATTCACGTTTCTTAATTTTCATGCATCTTTTTAAATCTTTTACTTTTTACCATCTATATTTCTTCTTTAAATCTTTACTATTATAATCTTTACTTCTAGTTATTATAAGAATTACTATTGGAATCTAATGATTATCGAAATTAACTTTTAATTGAAAATACTAATATAAAATATACTTAGAAACCATTATATGACACAACTATAGTTATTTTGTATTTTTTTTTTATCGAAATCACTATCACCATATGTATTAAATATTACACAATTTTTTGATAAGTTGAAAACTATAAAATTGCTTGTTTGATAAAAAAAAAAAAAAACTTCTAATCAAGAATGAATTTTATGTCATATCTTTAAATATTTATTTGTTAATCGAATCATTTAGTGAAAATTAATCATCTACCATAATGAATTATTTTTTAAGAATAAGTACAATTTTCACAATTAACATGTGGATATTACACATTTGAAAATTAATTAATTTTAAATACATGTGCGAACATGTGTGTGAATTTTCCTTCAAAAGTTGTGTGGATATATTGGTTTCTAGAAATAAACTGCTATTGGTGAAATACAATAAATTACACGAGAAGGAACTTGAACAATGAGTTAGTCAAGATATAAAATCTTTTAAAATAGAATATGTTCACTTTAAAACTTTCATCTAATGACTAAGATAAGTTTTCTTAAGTGTAGATGTACCGTCGTCAAATGATGTATAAAAATTATTTTTTCAGTGAAAATCTTATATGCAGAATGTATCAATAATGAACTTTGAAATACTTTGATAAGCTAAGAGAAAGTATTAAAAATACTCTATTTTATATTGGTTCAGTCAACTTGAGCGACTCGAATTCTCCTTTACCAACTAGTAAAAGATTCCAGTAATTAAACTTGATTATAACAAATATTATTTTCTTTGTTACTTCTAGCTTACAAGTATTCTCAATATCACTATTGGCACAACCCTTAGACCCTTCTTGAATATAAGAACACTCAAATATTGTTTTGTCACTAAATCACTCATGGCTTTCACAAACAAAAGGTTGATTTAGAATCAGAGACTTTTTACAACACTCAAAGAGTGAATTTACAATTAAATTCTAATCTCTCATAGATACTTTGTATATCACAAAGGATGGACTCTCATAATCAATGTATTTCTCAACAAATGTTTTTCTTTTCTCTTGCTTCCTATTTCGCAAATCTTATTTTTCTGTATGTGTTTGTTGTTATTCTTCAATCCTTGATGTCGTATTTATAGGAAGAGAAACTCATAATTGTGGAGAGTATCTTCAAGATGGAATAATATGACCGTTGCGCAGCTTGATCTTGTTTCCTGGAATAAGCAGATATTGCACTTTTTTGTCTAATAGGATCAAAACTTTTCATATCCGTCATTCATAACTTAATATTATCGTTAGACTCATAAAAGGAAATGTAAGATTGATTCGTAGATTTACTCCTTTTAAACAGAATCATATAAATTGACAATTCAAATAAACATGCATACTCTAATCGATGTTTGGATTGACTGAACGAGTACTTCTTGCTTCCAGTCGTCAAAATATTCACTAATGGATAAATCTCACCTGGTATTGCTTTCAATCATCAAACTTGTTGACTTATATGCAACAAATTGGTTAACACAAATTTATATTTTTTGTTTTCATCAAAACCTTGAGAAATATCTGAGTCGTCCAGTGATGAATCATTCAATGTTAACAATTCATAAACATTTGTGTAATTGTATAAAAATGTGAAGTACCTAGTCACAACTGAATCTAAGCCCTAAATTTCATCATAATTAGTTTCTAATATTCTTCCGTGTATGATATTTTTTCAACCTTTACTGTCTTTATTAACGCTTAATTGTATATAATCCTTCATGTTGATTTTATTGTCCGATTAAAAAAATCTTTAAAATGGGTCATTATGGAATAATATTTGAAACTCAATCTCTAAGCTACTAGTTTTTATTTTTTATTTGAATGAAACCTCTATGTTACTAATTATGCAGCAAGATATTCTTGCCTTTGGTATGTTTTACGCATTGGTTTGGGATTTGTACTATTGAAGTATTGGTGTTAAGCAATTAACAGGTTCTACATTCTACAAATATGTTTTATATTTAATAAATTTTACTCAATAAAAAATGTAATAAAAAGTGTATCATTAATCCTTTTCTTTAAAATATACCCAATTCCCATATTTTCAATTTTACGTGTTTGAATTCATGATGTGATTGCAATGGGAGGAAAGGAGCATACGTGCAAACAATTAAAGTGGTAGTGCGTACTCTGCTACAGACTACAGTACTAAGCACCATAAATAATGTATCAATTGAGGTTGTATGTGAAAGTAAACAGAGCTTTCAAGGGACCTATGACAAATAACTAATCGTAGCAACACCACAAGCAAGATTAGTTTAATTATGTGATGAAAATTTGTATACTATATAGAACAGTATTTTTGAATTAAGAGAAAAATTTTTGAATTAAGAGAAAAATTGATGTGATGAAAAAAAAAAGTCCTAATAGTAATAAGCACAGTAACATAGTGGCCTCCCAAACAAACTGGGAAATTGATTACTGTTTTCCTTTTGGAATCTTATGATTGATTCTTGAATAAGGTGTTGTTGATAATATACTGAAGAGACCCCATTTCCTGCTGCTACAAATATTGAAACAAGCTGAATATGCCAGGGTGCCACCATCCATATCGCAATTAATTAAGATGGAAATGGAATCAACATCACGTTCCAAAAAAATATGATATCTCTTGTCATCCGCCAAATGTTGCAACTACCAAATTAGAAAAGAGAAAAAAAATTGTTGCAGAAACATTAAAAGAATAAAAAACTCAATGCTGCGTAACTTTACTGCTGAAAGCATAGCTACACTAGCCATTCACTTTGGGTAAGACTATATAGCCTAGGAAGACGCATGGTTTGGACTTGGTTTGAAATTTATGAGCAGTGTACTGAGTGAGCCAGGAAAACAAGAGACAACCAAAAACTTTTAATTTATTGTAATTTGATGAAGTATGAAATAGGACTTCTAACAGAGACTTTTTGTTCAACGTGAGAGTGAACATTTGATTAATGAGATACGCCGCTGAGAGGGAGAGAAGCATGATTCAAAAGACAACAAGTTATTTCAACAAGATGATAATCATTCTTGCCCCCATGCTCAAACTCTTCACCTCAAAATAAGAAGGAAAAAATTCAATAGAAACATGGTTAGTTTGCATAATTGAGAAACAAAGATAAGGTTTTGTGTAACAAAAGGAACATGAAAAACATTGGAGAGATGAATGGGTCGGGTGGATGAGGTTGGTGGTCACCGAAGGATTAACAAGGTCCTTGGTAACATGATGTGATGCTCCAGAGTCAAGAAGCCAACTTTGATCATCTGAGGCCTCAAGTTGAGTTAGATGGGCTTGAGGTCTCTAATCGATGTTCGAATTCCCAACAATTTTTAAGCACAAAATTGATAGGTCGAACGCCATGAGTTGTGATTTTTTGATGGAGCACGAGATGTAGAGTTTTTCCCGCTTCAAGAAGAACGGTAGCTAGAGTTCAAGATCGATTCACGTATTGTTTGTTGAGCATAATGATCATGTCGCTTCCAGTGAGCATGAGCAGGATTAGAAGCTTCTAATCCTTGGCATAACCATACAGATCATGAGCTTGGAGAATGTGAGTCATTTGGGTATGTCGATTTTTTGAATTTAGTTTGATAGGTACAGTAGAGGCATTTGTGATTTCTACCAGGGATGACGTGGTAAGAGAAGCCATTGATGATGGATTGAGAAAAGTTATTAAGCGTAGGACTAATCTGATACCTTATAGAGAAGATATAAATAGGATTTTTATTACAAGAGATGTATATATAAAGTACAAGAAAGTAAAGGAATCCTAAATTATCTACTAGATTATTTCAAACTTAAATTAAGTTTAAATTTAAATGACAACAAACTAAAAGATAAATTTAAATTATCATGTCAACAATTCAATAGTTTCAATAATTTATTTGGAAGTACTTATCAATGATTTTTATAATTTTTTTAGTTTAATTAATAACTTTTATACAAAAATATTAACATAACTTGTTGACTTAATTCAATAATTTTTACAGTTAAATTTATAGATAAACTCTTACGTATTAGTTTGCTATTTAATAAAATTTCAATCAAACTATTTATTAATGTTCTAGACCTCTGTTCGGAGAAAAATTGTCCCGATATGGTGAATTAGAAAATATGTATCAAGAACCTTTTGGTCAGGAGATTTCTTTTTCTTTTTTTATCAATAAATATTAATTATTAATTTTTGTTAACGTTAAATTTAAACTACAATCTCTTTCTCTTTGTACCTCTCTTCTCTTCTTTTCTCCCTTGTGGTGGTAGATGAACCTCAACATGGATGCAAAACACATAATCATATATAAGAATCTGATAAAGGTAATTAAGTTTTCTACCGTGAGAATATTTCTCACATCACCTCACTAAGGAATGTCAAGATAATCAAATTCAAAGCGGGTATAAATAGATCTATTAGGGTCTAAGTCATGACTCTCTAACTTGAATCCTTCGTTTATATCCAATGTACATTGGTTTAAGCGTTTGAGTCATTACAGGTACATCACCAAAATTCGACTTGTAAGAATATGCGGAGATTCAGTTTGAATATTCCACCTCTAATACTAGTGTTGAACAATTCAAATTGTCTTATTGGTATCGGTAAAAAACCAACAAAGAACATGGATTAATAGATGTGAAGATACAAATAGATAGAAAAATTAAATATAATTTTGTTATTTAATTATATTGTCATGTTAGAATTTATATTTCAATTATACTTTTAATTTCTTTAGTTTAAATAATGTGATTTTTATTTAACTTTCGTCCAAAAAATACCTTAAATGAATATCAATATTTTAGAGGATTATTCCTTAATTTTTAATTTGTTGGAAAAGATCAATCCCTTAAATGAATATCAGTGTCTTGGAGGATTATTTCTTAATTTTCGTCCAAGAAATACCCAAATTCACGCAAAAAAATCTTATTGTTACCTTCTATAAAATTCTTCATATTTTATTAAAATTTCACTAAATATGCAACTTCTAAAATTCTAAAATTGTTTCATATCCTAATGCATTGTAAACTCTCTAAATATATGTATTGAAAATAATAATTTGAATATTTCATATAAAAAATGATGAGAAGAATAAATTGACTCAATTTTAGAAGAAATAGATTTAATTTTCTTGAATTTATTTAAGGAATTAAAATTATATTATACTCATTTGTTTTTAAGTTTTATCTATCTTAAAAAATTTCTTTAAGGTTTTTTATGTAAAAACAATAAATACAATATTTTTTCCTGATCTTAATAAAATAGTTATAAGTCTTCCTATTTTACCATTTTTTATTTCTACTCTACATTAAATATATACTTGTCTTTTTATTTTACTTTCATGATAAAAGTGTAAATTAATTAGAAAATAAGAGTATCCCTGATAAAAAAAAATAAGCAATATTATCTTGGACTTTAAATTTGACAGATAGATAGAAACAATTTTTTTTCTTAAAAAAACTCACACTTAAAAACGAACTATACTACTATAGAGTAATGAAGAGATTAAAATGCAAATGAGTATTTAAGCCTACACATTAAGATATATAATAAAAATTTATGTAAGGAATTGATTTCACACAAGTAATTAATGTAGAAGTTAAAGTTAAGTAGTTCGGATCTTATAATTATTAGTCGGATTTTATATTTTTTTTTTGATCGAGTTTTGGATTAGTTAATGTTTTTTTTCTCTGATAAATGGAAGGATAAAAAAAAATATTAAGAATTTATATTTATTAGAAGAAAAATAACAAGTACTAATACTACTTCCTCTACTCTTATTCATAAAACTCAGGTTTAAAATAGTAGTTATTTTTTTATAAGATTTAATTTATAACGTTTCATGTATTAATTAATTTTAAATTAAAAATATCTTTCATTAAAAAAATCAAAAAATATATGGATAAACAATTATAAAAAGAGAAAAGTAATAATAAGAATAATTTTAAAAAAATATTATAAACTTAAAATAAATTTATTATTAATAATTAAATAAATTATTTTTTAATTTTAATGAATTAGGTAATAGAATGTTATAAGAGGAAGAGAAAGAAAGAGACTATAAAATATGAACACAAGTTTAATGATGGGAACAATTTTCGTCATTGACTGTGCCGGCCATGAATCTCTGCTGCGTTATAGATAGATGCAATGCCGAGGGTCACAATTGCTAATTTGCCATTTTGCAGATATGCCCCGGAAAATGCAGCATTGACACAACGTGAATTAAACCAGCTTTCCGTGTTGCTTCTTCCAAACCGCGTTTTTCACTTGGAAAAAAATGGAAACAACATATATACCTCAGTTTCCAGTTTGACTCACCTGCCCTTTTTTTTTTTAAGTGAAGAATAATACTAGTAATAACCAGAACCACAAACTCCATAACTCCCAGCTAATAAATAATTAAGGGTATTGTAAATTATTTTTTAAAAAGTAAATATGAGAATATCAAATTATTTTTATGTTTGTTATAGAAAAAAAAAATATCATTTTCTACATTTTAAAATATTAAATATATTTCATTTTTGTTTAATAGTTTTTTATAATATATTGCTTATAGTGTTAGTGTAAAATATTATAAGATAATATAATATTATTTTAAATATTTGATAAATAATACTATTTAAGATATTCAAAATATACTTTTATTATTTTTTAATAAATAATTTAAGCTTACTTGCTAACATGAAGAATAATTGTTATCAAAGACATATATTAATTAAAGTAACATTTAAGTGGGCTGTGACTCTTTTCCCCTTTTTGAATAATAATACATGTATATTCTAATTTATATATATATATATATATATACACATTATAGCTTTAAAATTTACCAATATAAACATATTAAAATTTGTTTATTTCAATTTTTAAATGTTTAATAAAGTAGTCGCGAATGATGAATTATTATATTTTAAAATTAAATCATCAATATAAATATTTTAGTAACCACTATATTTATTAATCAGGGACGTTAGACTCTCTAATTTTTCAAGGTTATCCCACAAACTTCAATATTCTGTTAATCATTATTGATGATTAAAAATAAAAAAATAATATAATGTAATTATATAATTTAATTTATGTGCAGTCTCAATGTTAAATAATTTTACAGACATCAAATAAGAATTATGTTGTATTTAATTTACTAAAAGAAGAAATTCCATTTATTGCTGTGCCAGGTATTATACGGCTATGAACGATATAAGGTTATATATAACTATGTTCACCAGATATTTAAAATATTTATTTATTACTAATGTTTTAATGGTGCTGCAAAATGTTGTGATGAACACCATTTTAAGCAAATGAATACTAATTATCAGGTTTGGAAAAGAAGGGGAAAAAAATGTGGACGGTGAAGTGAGATTCATGCTTGCCATTGCCAGCTTTATTTAATCTTCCCTTTTCCCTTCTCTCCACTGTATACAAGAAATCATAGCCAGCTAATTCCATTTCAACCGACACGCCACTACCCTTCCTTCTGATCTCTCAAATCTATTTCCATTCCATTCCTTCGGTGAGAGCAAAATCACCCTTCTTGAAACAGATTTTAGCACCAAACAAAAACACTCTATAGAGGGTGAAGATTTTTTAGAACAGAATAAGAATTAATATGGCCCTTACAAAACAAATAATGGGTTCTTCATTGCTAGAGAGGTCCATGTTTGTTCCTTCTTCTTCTTCCCCTTCATCATTTTTTAACTCAACTCGGTTCTTAGTTCCTTTGGAGAACAAGAGAGTTGTGAGGATGAAGAGAGCTGCAAAGTTTCCTGTGGCAGCTATAAGTGAGGATTTGATGAAGGGTTCTTCTTCTTCTCCTTCATCATCTTCATCCTCTTCTTCTGTGTCTACAGAAAAACCAGTGAAATTCAAAGTTAGAGCTGTGATCACAGTGAGGAACAAGATCAAAGAGGATTTCAAAGAGACCATTGTGAAGCATATTGATGCTCTTACTGACAGGATTGGAAGGAATGTTGTCCTTGAACTTGTTAGCACTGAGATTGATCCAAGTAAGACTTTCTCATATGAAAAAACTACTTCCTTTCCAAAACCATCATCTCAACCTACCCAATACTTTTTTCTCTTAAAAGGGTGTGCCACAATTCCACAAATGGTTCTGATTTCTTCAAAAGTCACTTTTTTTCCCCTCTCCTTCTGAAAAAGTTTCTTGTTTTGGTATGCTACAGTCATCTACATATAAGATCACCTAAATAATTCTTACTATATGGTACTTTTTAAAAAAAAAAACATTTTTTTATTGTTTTAATTGGAATGAATTGAAGTTTACTTGTTGATGGATGGTTATAAACTGAGCTGAATGAATACTTTGGTATCTTTTTTGTTCTGTAGAGACCAAATCTGCAAAGAAGAGTAATGAAGCAGTGTTGAAGGATTGGTCAAAGAAGTCCAATCTTAAGGCAGAGAGAGTTAATTACACGGCTGAATTCATAGTTGACTCTAGTTTTGGGGAGCCAGGAGCTATTACTGTGACAAACAAACACCAGAAAGAGTTCTTCTTGGAAAGCATAACAATTGAAGGATTTGCTAGTGGACCGGTTCATTTCCCCTGCAATTCATGGGTACAATCAAGAAAAGATCTTCCTGGAAAGAGGATTTTCTTTTCCAATAAGGTAATCTTTCCTGAATTCTTGTTCATTTTAATTATATTATTATTATTATTTTGTTTATTTTATATTCCTGTCCTAATACCAGGGCTCAGAAAAATTAATAATTATACTGTACATCCAATGGCGACAATATTTGTTTTCTGTTTTATTTCAGCCTGGAAAATAAAGTCAAAGCAATACTTATTTTTGTTTGGAGAATCTTGGGAAGGCCAGCAAATTTGAAAATTCATTTTACCTTAAAAAAATAAATTAATGCCAATGCCTATTACTATTAGTGCGTGATATTATAATTTTCTCAATAAAAGAAAAAGCTGTTCCATTAACGTTAAAGTGGGAAAACAATTGAGTGATGCCTGTGCTGCTATGCATGGACCAAGTATCTTTGAATTGACCCATCAATTACTACATCAATCCAATTGATTACATCCACTATGTGGCTTGTGATAGTACGTATTGTCCATCCCACTCCCTTCTTTTAACTGATGGTTTAGATTTTTTTTAACTACATTTTAATTGTTGTAAAACAACATCAATGCATAACTAAGTAGTCTTTTGATAAATTTATTAATACAAGAGATCAGAGATAAGGAGATAATGAGTATAATAGAAAATTAATTAATAGTTTTCATTAAAACTAAAATGATAGTTATATTTCTTAGTTATTAACCTATTATGACACAACTTAATAGTCTAATAAAAGAGATAGTGGGAGTATATTCTTTTTAGCTGATATGCAATAATAATGGTCTATTCACTTTGTTTTTTGTACACCAAAATAAACTCTAAAGTTTGTTTATTGTTGTGTGATTTTTCAACAGCCTTATTTACCCGGGGATACACCTGCTGGACTTAGATTATTGAGGGAGAAAGAGCTGAGAAATCTTAGAGGTGATGGCAAAGGAGTTAGAAACTTATCTGACAGAATATATGACTATGATATATACAATGATTTGGGGAATCCAGATAAAGGAATTGAACTTGCCAGACCAAATCTTGGAGGATCAGATATGTATCCATACCCAAGACGGTGTCGTACTGGCCGCGAACCAAGTGATACAGGTAATAAGAAAGGAAAAAAAGTACTAATAATTTACTAAAAAAAATTCCATGTTACCCCTCAGTTAACATCATTTGAGTTAGTTCTATTTCAGTCCTAATCCATTTAAATTTGAATTTAATGCTTGTGAATTTGAATTTAATGCTTGTGTAATGATAGTGTAAAACAATTTTATATTATTATTCCATTATAAATTATGTACTGTTTGAATTATTTTAAAAGTTATGAAACTTATCATATAAGATGATTGTGATTGGATGATTATGTAACTATCACTGCATAACCCTTTTTTTTCTTTTAATTTTTGTGTAAGAATTTGAATTTCTTTTATGAATTTAATGTTACATATAACTATAGGTTATAATTGTATTGTAACAAAAGGGTTTTTGATTGGATGGTGCAGATATGTACGCAGAGAGTCGTGTGGAGAAGCCACTGCCTATGTATGTGCCAAGAGATGAACGTTTCGAGGAGTCTAAGCAGAACACATTCACTGTGAAGAGGCTCAAGGCAGTGCTGCATAACTTGATCCCAGGTCTTAAGGCTAGCCTTTCTTCTAGCAACCAAGACTTCAATGAATTCTCTGATGTCGATGGCCTTTACAGTGAAGGGTTGCTCATAAAGTTGGGGTGGGGCTTGCAAGATGACGTGTTGAAGAAAATCCCATTTGTCAGCAAGATCCAAGAGTCCAGCCAGGGACTTCTTAAGTATGACACCCCTAAGATTATTTCCAGTGAGTATACTTACTTTTGTTCTTGTCTTTCTTTTCTTTTTTTCTTCCTTATATTAATAATTTGACTACATAATTCTATGTGCTGATTTCCTTAGTAAATCTTTGTTTATTATGATTGTCCTCGTGCTAGAAAGATTTTGAAGATAAACTATTTATTTGGGTTTTCTTTTTGAACTTCCAACTAGAAATGAAATATGTTGGAATCCGATACTAATGATCAAAGAGATCTTTTTTTTCTTTCTTGTGGGTTAATTAGTATTTGTGCATGTTTAGTTTTGCTTAAAATACTTTTTTCTTATGAAATTCCAAGTATGATTTTGAAGCAACACGTGATAAGTTAATTCAAACACAAATTAAGTGGTGGGGTCAATAAGAATTGGATTTTTATAATGCTATTGCTTTACCCTTTAGTATTTAATATAACATGACGTGGTAAATATCACTAGCAAGTGGACCACTTGAACGTGCCATTTGGTTTTTAATGTTTGTCAGTTGATTTTCACCTAAGAAAAAGTTTGTTAGTTCAAACTCAGATAGGTTGTTCATATTCATTTTCTGTGTGAGCTTTACTAGTTAATATTAAACTATACGAGAATAAACTGTAGCCAAACCTACATATTGTTAATTTAAATGTTTCACATATGGGTATAGTATTTTATAATTGTTATTATTATTTTAACTCAACTTGGTAGTTGGTATCTTTGTTTATTTATTTACTTTTTGTTAAACTAATGATCTCACGTGTCTAACGTGCAGAGGACAAATTTGCTTGGCTGCGAGATGATGAATTTGCCCGTCAAGCAATAGCAGGAGTTAACCCTGTTAACATTGAGAGGCTTCAAGTTTTCCCACCAGTTAGCAAACTAGACCCAGAAATTTATGGCCCCCAAGAGTCTGCTCTTAAAGAAGAACATATTTTGAACCAACTCAATGGCATGACCGTTCAAGAGGTACCCATCGATACTTTTCATAATTTTAATTAGACTTGGATATATTGTTATTCAATTATAATTCGTCATTAATATAACTTTTAAAATAATTATTATAAAAGTTAATAAATTTATTATATAAGATGAGTTGTGATTAGATGATGATGTATTGAACTCTTACTTTTCTTAATTGGGCAGGCAATAAACGAAAACAAGCTGTTTATGATTGATTATCATGATATATATCTACCTTTCTTAGAAGGGATCAATGCCCTTGATGGTAGGAAATCATATGCCACACGCACCATCTTTTTCTTGACTCCACGTAGCACTCTCAAGCCTGTGGCTATAGAACTTAGCCTCCCTCACGCTGGACCTAATTCCCGATCAAAGCGCGTGGTTACACCTCCTGTTGATGCTACTACTAATTGGATGTGGCAGCTTGCCAAGGCCCATGTTTGCTCCAATGATGCTGGGGTGCACCAACTTGTTAACCATTGGTAAACAAAACCCTATTCTTTAAAGCGTCTATTTACACCATCATTCAGTCAAATCAGAAACCATAAAATATAAAATATATCAGTCATTTCTAGTTACTTGATCGTGTATAGTCATTGAATTCTTAGAAATAATACAAGTTTTTTTTACTATCTTATTAGTATGGAATATCCATTGACTTTGTTGATGATTATTATTCATTAGAAAATCTAATTAATCATTTTTGTTATAATTTTTTTTTAATTGTTTTTTTTCCATGGCTCAAATTCGAGATCTTTATTAACACCATCGAGTCTAATACTACTCGAACCAATGACTGGGTATAAATAATACAAGCTTAGAATTATTATCTAGTTAGTGAATTGAATTTGTTTTCTTTGCTAAATTGTGTATAGGCTACGCACACATGCCAACTTGGAACCATTTATATTGGCGGCTCATAGGCAATTAAGTGCTATGCATCCAATTTTCAAGTTGTTGGACCCCCACATGAGGTACACCTTGGAGATAAATACCTTGGCTAGACAGAGTTTGATCCATGCTGATGGAATCATTGAAAATTGCTTCACTCCTGGTCGCTATGCCATGGAGATTAGTTCTGCTGCTTACAAGAACTTTTGGCGCTTTGACATGGATAGCCTCCCTGCAGATCTTATCCGCAGGTAACCAAAATATCTTTTTTTTTTGTTACTGTTTACAATTTGACTTTTAAATGGAAGAACCCTATATTAACTTATTAGGCCAATAGTACGGTCGGTGTCCTTTGTATACTGTTTAAGAAGATTTTATTAAAACGTGTTATTAATGTGATTCTTAATAATAGCTTTCTACTCTATATGAATTCTTTATTAGGATACTGGTTATCAAGACTTCAACTAAGTTTACAAAATTGATTTTGATTAAAATTTATTTTCAAGTGACATGGTTTATGTGTGGATGCTCTTACATTGAAAGCAAATGTGCTATGAAACCTAATGTAAACTTTTCAACCCAACTTAAAACTTCTTTTTATTATTTCTAGTCAAACTGAAGTTTTGTGGCAGAATCAATTTTTACTAACAATAACCAAGCATCAAGTTTGATAGGAGGCACGTTTGGACATGAAAAATTACCTCAATAGTGAAGCTATTCCCTTTATAGCTACCACATCACGTGAAATTATACATTTCAAACACTCTAAAAAGGTCTTAGATTGTTAGTTACCAATGTGGCCTTTTACTTTTTGGAAAGTGGCCAAACATTTTCCTTATCATGCTATGGTGTTTGCTTTATTTGGTGTATGCAAATTGCAAACAAATCTAACAAAAGATATTCTCTTATGACATTACAGGGGAATGGCAGTAGCTGACCCAACACAACCACATGGCCTAAAACTCATATTGGAAGACTACCCTTATGCAGCTGATGGAATACTAATATGGTCTGCAATAGAAGACTGGGTTCGAACCTATGTGAACCATTACTACCCTCACTCAAGCCTTATATGCAATGACAAAGAGCTACAATCTTGGTACTCTGAGTCAATCAATGTAGGCCATGCGGATCTTAGGCACGAAAATTGGTGGCCAACATTGAACAATAGTGAGGATCTTGTGTCCATTCTTTCCACATTGATTTGGAATGCATCTGCACAACATGCTGCTCTCAACTTTGGTCAGTACCCTTATGGTGGCTATGTGCCTAATCGTCCACCACTGATGAGAAGGCTAATACCAGAAGAGGGTGATCCAGAATATGCAAGTTTCATTGCTGACCCTCAGAAGTATTTCCTGAATGCATTGCCAAGCTTGCTTCAGGCCACAAAGTTCATGGCTGTGGTTGACACACTCTCTACTCACTCACCTGATGAGGAGTACTTGGGTGAGAGGCAACAACCTTCCATTTGGTCTGGCGACGCTGAGATTGTAGAGGCGTTCTACGATTTCTCCGCCAAGGTTCAACAGATAGAGAAGGTGATTGATGGCAGGAACCTTGATAGGACTCTAAGGAACCGTTGCGGTGCAGGGGTGTTGCCTTATGAGTTGCTTGCTCCTAGCTCTGAACCTGGTGTTACATGCAGAGGGGTGCCTAATAGTGTGTCCACATAACTATACTAAACTAATAAATAAGGGAGTCACTCCCACATTTTGATAATTAAACATTAATATATATATATATATATATATATATATATATATATAT
This sequence comes from Glycine max, assembly GCF_000004515.6. Lineage (NCBI taxonomy): Eukaryota > Viridiplantae > Streptophyta > Magnoliopsida > Fabales > Fabaceae > Glycine > Glycine max. Next base: position 735,527 of record NC_038252.2, on the reverse strand, counting down.
ATATATATATATGGTTGGCTTACTAGTTACTACCATACCATGGACAGTGACTCTCAGTGTATGCCCATTTTGTACCTAGATTTAATAAGTTGTTATAGTATATATTGGTAACCTAGGGCTGTATAGACTGTGTATATGAAAATGAGTTTGGTGGTGTTGGAGGATGTGTGACTGTTTATAAAGTTATTATCACAATTTGTAGTTTTCTTTTGCACTACCTGTGTAGTATTTTTTTTGTTGTTGCAAATATTGCATATTTTAGTATGAAATAAAGATTTTTCAATTAGATAAATTAAACCGTCCTAATTAAAATCTATTTTCGAAATTACGAAATCAATCAATTTTGATTAAAAATATCCAACTAACATTTTCTTTATAAAAAAAAACACTTTTGTAATACCCATTTTTCAAACAAAAATGATGTTACTTCAAAATCAATTTTAATCATAATAAATTTTATAAGATTACAAACACAATTCTTTCATCACATATTCAAACACGTGTACACTAAGATACTTATTTTCTTAAAAGCAAAATAATAATTTTATTCAATAACAACATGGTTTGAGTATAAAATGTGCCAATACCAATCCGAAACAGCAAGTATATGTAACAAAATAGCCCAAATGCATCACCATCTCCAAACACCAAAATAACGCACCAGCATGATTTCAGCAGCAGCCTCCTTGTCAAAGCCAAATACAACACATTAAATACCATAATCCACATATATGTGTCTGTACTAAAAAAAATTAATGGAAGGTCGGTCCAAAAGGAAAACAACTAAAGCTTGCACTTTAGACCTATGAGCAAAAAAAGAAAATCTGTTATTAGATTTATAGTGTAAACAAGACTTCATATATTGATAAAAAAAACAATCACACAAGTTAGTAAAAAGGCCCAATATAATTAACTAACAAAACTCTTTTAAAATTTACTTTAGGTTTGGTTTATTATTAAATCGACCCTGACACAATGAAATAAACCAAGAGAAAAGCTTGCTATGCAATCAAGGTGGGTTATTGACCAAAACGGATCATTTTTGCTAACTAAATATCATTTTGGGTTGGTCTCCAATATATTTATTAAAGTGAGTAATTCAAGCCACATGGAATTTTAATGGCAACAATCAACTCCTCTCCATTTAGGTGGTACTATTAGTAAAGTATCACTAGATTTAGGTGATTGAGTAATTTGGTGATGCCATTTTAAATAGTTTCACCTAGTCAGACATACTTCTCTAAGACAATGCAGTTTTTCTCACTTGGTGATGCCATCATGTATGATTTCATTCAATTTTTATTTAATGATATTTCTATTAAATATTTTATTAGAAAACTATAATTTTACCTATTAAATTTTTAATTAAAACCATTTTTTCAACAAAACTAAAAAATAATTTTAAAATAAAATAGATAAAATTATAATTTTATAATAATATTTAAGAAAATATTATTAAATAAGAATCAGGTGAAGTCACCTATTCTGACATCACATGTGTGAATATTTTGAAGACGAATGATGTTTAATTAACAAAAATATCCATTTCAGTAAAAAAAAAAAACAATAATTTATCATACAAAAGTATTTCCAGTGATGCATATATTATATGGTTTCTTTTAAAACATATATTGTAAAATATATCTTAATGTTAGTTTTATTTATTTTTTAATTTATCATTTACTTATACGTACACAATATTAATACTGATATACTATTGTTATAAATTAGATTAACCTGGTCTCATTTCTGATATTTTTGCACAATTGCACTCTTACTAAGTCAAATTTAAATTTAAATAAATAGTTATACCAACATTTTGAGATCAGATGAGAAATAAAATAAAGAATTCACCCAGATGCTCTATCAAGTATAAAATTATTTTAACATATTTAACAGGAATTTGATCATTTTACTATATCATCCTATTTATTAGTTTGACAAAATATCTACTGGAAATTGGGGATATTAGACAAGTTTTTATCCCACAACGGCAAATCCATCGTCGCCGTGCAGCCTATCACAGTAATCAATGCAACCTTCTGCACCGGTGACACACGTGTTCTCACATGCGTTCTTTTTGCATCGGCCTCGTCGAACTCAAACAAGACCACAAAAGAAAGAGATAACAAGGCACCTTCCAATATCTTAACTTTGAAGGATCTATGCGCTTTCATTATCTTATGTTTATAAGCTTTTTTATTGAAATGGTAGTCAACAACATATATATCGTACCTACATATTTGATCTATGCATCACGTCTTTCGATTGAATAACACGCAAATGCTATTTTCTTTTTAGTATTTTGATTTTTTATTTATTATATGCTCAGGTCAACTTGTCAAGATTAAAAAGAAAGAAAAAACTATACATTTTTTTCCTAAAAACTTAACCAACATGAATAAAAATTAGCATGCAAGACATTATCTCCCTCACATGTTACGGATTTATGATTCACGAATTTGAAATTACGATTTATGTTAATTTGAAATTATCTCCCTCACATTATCTTGAATATATGCAGATTTTGCCGTATAATTCCCCATTTTTGTCAAACTCTGTTGTTCAAATTTTCAACAAGGATTTATAATTATATTGTATGTCATTAGTGTATTAAGAATATCAATATAAAATGAAGTTAATTTAAAAATAAATATGTTAATTTGCAGAAAATTATATATTTGTATGTTTGAAAAAGGATAACATTTCTATTTAGATTGGGATTTACTTGGTAATTATGAAAAGTACAAAATATGGGAACACTTCGTAAAAATATTAACAAATTTAATTTTATATATATAATAAAATGAATATGATGAAGAACTTCCTGCAACGTGTGCAACCACTCTTTCTATGCTACTTCCAGCAACGCACTCACACATTTGTGCAAAGTGCTCTTTCCAGTCATAAAGACTGAATTGAAGGTGAACAACTATCAGCAGGAGAATTACAACGCAGATATACCCTTTTTCAATTGTCCACAAAATATTTTTTTTATTTCTTTTAAATCTGAGAGCGTTGCAATCATTTAATATTTTACTTATATGGTCATCCATGTAATTTACATCTTTCAGGTTAAATGTATACTAAAACAGATAACAAATAGTAACTCTTTTATATATCATTTAATATTTTTTTCACTTTCAGTGAACCATTTGTCAATATTTTCACCGTAGAAGCCGTTCTTAATTGACCATAAAACTATGACGATTGTTTTTTCTGTAGCGATTGTCCTAGGATTGTTGGTATCAAGGGTTCCACAACCAAAACTTAGAAAAGTTTTACTGGTAATTAACATATTTTTGTAAAATTAAAAGTGATAGAGAAATACATTTAAAAATTAAAATAATATACAATTTGTTTCACTAGTTATAATAATAAAATAAAAACATAATAAGATAGAAGAAGAATTCATTTAATTAAGAATTTAATAGGGATATATTGACGGTGTAAAATAATAATTTTATGGCGTCATTTTATCTCTAATCATTATTTTTATAACTTAAGATAATTATTATAAAAATTAATAAATATATCATAATGATTTATTATTGAATGATTGTATAAAATTATTTTATGATGTATATATTTTTTTTTTATCCTTAATTAGCGCACACAAGAAAATAAAAACTTTGGACACTACATCTACATCTTGAAAAGGAAGAAATATAAAAATGAAATTAAATGAAATATAAGTATATTTCATTTTATTTGATTAAAGGAAGAATAAACAAAAATGCTGACTTTGAAATAAAAATTCAAGCTTTATTCATTTCTGTTTAATTTAAATTTAAAAAACTTTTCGGCTTCTTTTTTTTTTCTTTCAAACAAATGGAATTTTGGTGAACATAGGTACGCCAAAAGGAATTAACTTGTTAATTAAGATATAAGTTTTTAAAATAAAGATAGTTTGATAACTTTAAAGTGATATAAATTTTAAAAAATATATATTTAAAAATTTATTTCAGAATCTTTTGAAGAATATTTTTAGTGGTAATAAGTTCACTAGATTAAAAAATTATACTTTTAAGAAGGAAGAAAAAAATATTGATTTCATTTAAAAATAAATGTCATATTTAAAAAATTATCTTAAAATAAGTATTATGTTGATTTTTTTAATGTAATATTAATTATTTTTGTTAGTAATATTTCTAATAAGTTTTACTTTAGTTTTTAATGATACTAATATTATAATCTTTCATCTATTTAATAAGATTAAATTTATAAATTATTATTTTATTTATCTATTAATTTTTTGTTTGTTTGTGTCAAGTGTCAACCAGTTAGTATAACACTTAGGATGATATTTATTTTAAGAAAAAAAATGAAGGTAGCATAATACTTACGCTCTATTTACTAGAAATGTGCTAACACATACCATGGAACCAATTTCGTTGACTGTCGACATTGACTTAATAAGATTGCTATTCAAGTCAATTATGAAATTTCACAGAAACACTGCTATGGACTATGGATAGTTGGCAACTACCCACAATAATATATTTTTTTCAGTAATATAATAATATTCTTTAAGAAATACTCAATTATATCCATTATTGCTTTTGTAAAAGGCAAAAGGTGTCAAGTCAGTCAATAATGGTGTTTGTTTAACAACCATACTTTTATCGCTTTTCCAAGAACGTCCTTGTAAACTGATTGAATCATAAAACCATTCCACATATTATACTATTAAATTTACATACATATAAATTTTCATTCTTACAACCTCCGTTAAATTGATAACTGTTTGAATTCAACTAAATAAATAAGAATTTTGTTAACGAGTAGTCTAAAAACACAAGTGTTAACAAATTAATAAGTAAAATGTTTTCATTAAAAATTACTGGGAAAGAGAATTGAAAATTTTAATAAATAAATATTTTTTAATTAGCATGTTTCATAAAATAAAATAAATATTAATAAATGTAAGTACCCAAAAGATTGATGGAGTGAAACAAGAAAAAACTTACGTATAAAGTTATTTATTTGATCTCTTATTTTTATTTTTTTTATCTCTTATTTGAGTCCAAAGATCCCTCACCCTAATCTTCAATGTATAAATTTTTTTTCCTCAAATGTTACCGCTTTTAAATTATACTAGTTATTTTTTAGTTGTGACCAATTGCAAGATGTAACCTTATTAATAAATTAAGGGGTGAATTGGATTAGGATTTTAAAAGATTATTTTAATATAAAATAGTTTTGTGAAATTTCAAGATTATGTATAAATATTATATTAAAATATGTTTTTCATTCCTATAAATATCAAAAAGTTCATAATTCATCTTTACAAATTTTTTAGTATGTTTTTCGTTTTCGAAAAATTGAAATGTGTTATTTTTTTGTTCGGAGTCAAACTTTGACGAATCTGAGCCTACATGACATTTTTAAAAAGTTAAATTATAAGTTAAAATATGTTTTTCGTCCCTATAAATATCAAAATGTTCGAAATTCGTCCTCCAAAATTTTTAGTCTTTTTTTCCTCAAAAAAATTGAAATCTATTACTTTTTGACCTGAACGTAGGTTAATGTATTCGAACTTACGTGTCACTCTTTCATTAATTTCCATGATAGTTATAGGAATGGGTAATTTTTGGGAATTCAAAACTATCACAAAATACAGGGAAAAAAAACCCCAAAAATTATGAATCCCTTTTTCCCAACCTCTTTCTTTCTTAACTTTCTTCATCTTCTCCATCCACCAGGATAATCTGAGAGATTGGTGAATTCGGAAGCTAGGTTATTGAGTTAGTCGACGACATTTGATTATGATAGAACATTGAAAATGATATTCATAAAGTCAAATTTGGAAGTGAAGGTTTTAGGTTTTTTGTTTTCGGAAAGAAGGAGAATTCACAGAAGAAGAATAAGAAGATGACAGAGTCAATAAGGTGGTGTTGACCATTGCAGTTGAATAGAACATTTAAAAAAGAAAAAAATATATTTAAATTTGAAGAAGATAAAGAAAGATGGAAAGGAAAAAGGTTAAGAAGGAGGGATTTACAAATTTGAAATATTATTTTTTTACATTTTTTGGCGATTTTTAACCCTCATAAATCACTTACTCTCATAGTTATCAATGAAACAAATGAAAGAATGATACATAAGGTTAGATATTTGAACCTACATTTGAGCCAAAAAGTAACCGATCTCAATTTTTCAAGAACAAAAAAAAGACTCAAAATTTTGCAGAGATGGATTTCGAATATTTCAATATTTATAGGAAATAAAATCATGTTTTAGCCTACAATTTAATTTTTAAAAAATGTCATGTTTGCTCGATTTTGTCCAAGCCTGCCTCTAAGTCAAAAAATAATACATTTCAATTTTATGAGAACAAAAAAACTTACTGAAAATTTTAGAGAGATAGATTCTAAACTTTTTTATATTTATAGAGACGGAAAACATATTTTAGCCTAAATATTATAACTTATCATATTTCTTTACAAAGACTATTATGATAGTTTAAATTTTAATGGATTTATATCATAAGAATTTAAAGGATTTAAAAGAACTTTATAGATTTATAATATATGAAAGGATTCTGTTAATTTTTAAAAATACATTCAAAATTACAAGAGTTAGTGAAGAAAATAATAAGAAATGATGAGGTTTGGATAAAGAAAAAAAGTAAAAATCAATATAGTTTTTTTAAGCTTTTGGCTAAAATAAAATTTTCATTCCCCTAATTTCTCAAATATGTGATTTTAGTCTTCCTATTTTTTAATTGAGATATTTTGTCCTCCACTTTTAAAAAATTATGGATTTTAGTCCTCCTATTTTTTAATTGATATATTTTGTCTCCCACTTTTAAAAATCTACAATTTTTGTCTTCTTGGTCAATTTCAGACTTGTTGACTATGTATTTTTTTAATTATTTTTTTAATAAATTAAGTTTGTTAGTAATTAAATAATTTAAAAAAAAATACTTGTCATCTGCATAATAAACAAATGGTTGTTAGTCAACATTTACATAGTACATAAATCAACGTTTGAAATTGATCATTGTTAACTCCTTGTCAAGTGTACCAATTCGTTCAAGTAATATTTTAAAACGGTAAAATCAAGTATCGAGTTTACATGAACTTTGACTATACTCAGGGTTTATATATATATATAGAGCATAAATGAACTTTAAACAATTAATGAATTGAATTGGATATTTGTAACATAGTGACGCATAAATGTAAATTCAACATAAAATTAAACTATAGAGAGCACTGAAGTGACAGTCGATGCATAAGTACAGGCATGTTGGGACTCAGTCTATTAGAACTACTCTTAATGTAAAATTAATGATTTTTCTCTATCCAATATTTTTTCAGCTATTACCTACATCCACTTACATAATACATACTATAGTCATGATTCCTCACATGAAAAAATCTAACATACCTAATTTCTCTCATAATCCCTTAAGAGGCAAATCAAACAAATTGTATTATGAACAGAGATGCATAATTTAAACTAAATAACACCATTTTGTCCCTAGAGATAGATTACTTAGATGTTTGTTTTCTAGTTCTTAAGAAATAAATTTTTCCAATGCCTAAATCTTCTAACATTACATGAGCAAGGGTGATCAAGTCACAAACATGATAATAAGCACAAAAAAGAGACAATAATATTGAAATAACATTAAATAGATAGTTAGAATCATTACATCAAGACTCTTTGGTTTATGAGCTCCTAACAATGGGTAGTTTAGTCTCTCATTGTCATGAGAGACTTACAGATACAAAAAGGGGTGAACGAAGTGGAAGAGAATGGAGGAAAATGGAGAAGAAATGCTCCAAATGAATGGGTCTCTCTCCAATGGTCGTGCCCTAGCTCCTGCTGCTCAATAGAATCAATCACGCCCCTATTCCCTCCTTTTTTCTCTTAAAATGCAACACAATCATGTTTTTCGACATTGATTGTGTGCTGAGTGAGACTGCACGTTGAAAAAAATCCACTTGGATAAATGACCACGCACTAATCGCTCACCATGTACTAAGCGTGCATGCATGTGACAACTGGCTTCCCATGTGACTTCTAACGTTAAGCGAGCCTGTCGTGCTAAGCGGTCTTCATGCGTTAAGCGAGGCTGGTGCGTTGAGCGAGGTTAATGCACTGAGCGCGACTCTCTAGTTTTTCAATTCTCTTTCATGCCTTCTGTTATGTCTCTACAAAAAGTATACCACAAAAAATATTATAAAATTACTAGTTTTAGCATCTACTAGATAAAAACTTAGAAGATGTTGAATTCCTAATGTTTAAACACAAAAATAAATGATAAAAGAGAGAAAAATCAGGTAATTATTGTGTGATTTAAATATTCAAATTATGCATACATAACAATTATCAACCATAAGAACTAAAATTACTGATTTTTTAAAAGTGGGGGACGAAATGTCTCAATTAAAAAATAGAGGTCTAAAATTGCAAACTTTTTAAAAGTGAGGAATGAAATGTCTCAATTAAAAATGGGGGAAATAAAAGCTTAGGTTTGAAAAAATAAGGAAACAAAAATTGCATTTTAGCCTAATATTTTAATAGCTAAATTGATTATAACTTTATATCCTCCTATACTAGCCCTTCTTACAATAACATTTTTTTATTCTCTCTTTTGAATTTGAACAATAAATTTAAAATTATGTTTTTTTAGCTACTATAATTATTTCATGATAAATCCAATGACATGTTTAAATGGGATAGAAATTAGTGGTGAGGGTGAAAAATTTGTAAGAGTTATTGAGTTATATGGATAATGAAACTAAAGGTGACAGTCATAAAAACATTGCATCAAACAAATGATGCACACGATCAGTATAAGAAAAATATGGTTAACCTTAGCACATAAGACAAACATTAATTTAGAAAACAAACAAAAAAGTGTAGAGGGGGGGAGTATATCTGACTTTTTTATTATAAAATAATAGGAAAAACATATATGACACACACATCTTGAAGAATATTAAAGAGAGAAGTGGATATGTGTGATGAGAGAAAAGAAAGTATAGAAACCAATAAAAAAAGAAAGAAAAGAGTCTAGTAAAATTTCAAGGGTTTGAGTGAGATTATTTGATAGATATTTTATGGTAAAAAGGCTAATGAAATCTATCGAAATTCTTCTTAAAAAATAATTCATCAAAATTTGTATATTTTGGAAAAGTTTGTGTCTATGCACTGACAGTGTAAAACAATTTTACGTTGTCATCCAATTACAAATCATCGTTTGAATTACTTTAAGATAATTAATTTAAAAGTCAACAAACTTATCATATATGATGGATTGTGATTAAATGACTATGTAAAACTCTTTACATTGTGAGTGTATAACCATTTTTTTTTTCATTTTTGAATAACAAAATACTTTTTATAGGTTATAAAAAATCTTAATCGGATACAATCGAATTTTGTTACCCTCATTAAAAAAATCTTGAAAGCCTTAATTAAATACCACAAGACTTATTTATACAATTTAAAAATATTGATTGAATATCAATAGATTTTTTTATAAAAAAAATCTTTTGAAATTCTAATTCAATAAGTCTCTCTAAATCATCAATGTTATCCTTGGGTTTTCCAAAAAAAATATTTTTAAATAAAATTAATTTTGGTTAAAATTAATTTTTAAATGATATGATTTATTTGAATGTTAATAAAATTAATTTTCCTTGTTACAAATGCCCCTTAAAAGAAAGACAAAAGTAAAGGTGTGAGTAATTGGTGCAATTCCTCTAAAGTAACTGATACAACACATTTAATTAAACTTCTTTAAAAAAAATCATTGAAATAAGATTAACTAAAGAAATTATAATTTGAATTTATTAATAACAAGTACATTTTTTTTGAAGGAATAACAATTGTAGATCAACAAATGGAGTGCCGACATATACTCACCCATTGGCCATTAATTAATACACTGATCAATTAAAATTTAATAAAAAAATATATTTAGTTGAAGGTAACAACAAAAATATTATAATTACTTACAAGGAAGTTGACGAACAAATAAGAGAGTGAACATCAAGTTATTATAATACGTACTGACTTTTATGGAATACTCGTACTTGTTTTGATGTAGTTCATGTGCTTTTGTTTGTTATTTTGAGTAAACAACTAATAAATATTTCATATATTTTACACGTATTTCCAAATTTAAATAAATTTTGTAAATAAAAAAACTAAAGAGGATAATAAATAAGAACACAGTAAAAATTAGAGTGTTAGACTTTTAAAAGGAAAGTGAAAATTAAAATTTTTCTCTAACAAGACAGAAGTGGAAAAAGAAAAGAAAAAATCACAAAGATAGCCACTGAAATTTATATGCATGGTTCACGAAATGTTGTAGAAAGAAGCCCAAGTAGGGCCATAAGTTAAAGTATTACTTGTTTGCCATTGCCATATTTTCTACATAAATAAGCCACTCAGCAAAGCAATGATTCATCATCACGACACAAGCCTTGCTTTCTTCTTCACTTCAAACTTGCCAATCTCGAAGATGGCAATAGAATTGGCATCTCCCAATTGGGTTCCAACCGCAGCCGCATGTTTGGCAGCCTTGGCCGCCCTCCTCCTCTTCCTCCTCCGCGGTCTCCGCCGCCGTAAATACAATCTCCCCCCAGGCCCCAAGCCCTGGCCCATCATAGGCAACCTAAACTTAATCGGCTCCCTCCCACACCAGTCGATTCACGCGCTGAGTAAAACATACGGGCCCATCATGCACGTGTGGTTCGGGTCGAACCCCGTCGTGGTGGGCTCATCCGTGGACATGGCGAAGGCCATCCTCAAAACCCACGATGCCACCCTCGCCGGCAGGCCCAAATTCGCGGCGGGCAAATACACAACCTACAACTACTCGGACATCACTTGGTCCCAGTACGGCCCATACTGGCGCCAGGCCCGTAGAATGTGCCTGATGGAATTATTCAGTGCTAAACGCTTAGAAGAATACGAATACATTAGAAAACAAGAGCTTCGTGGCCTTCTTAACGAACTCTTCAATTCCGCAAACAAAACAATTTTACTAAAAGACCACCTTTCCAACCTTAGCCTCAACGTTATAAGCCGCATGGTGTTGGGAAAAAAGTACCTTGAGGAATCCGAAAACGCCGTCGTTTCGCCCGATGATTTCAAGAAGATGCTTGATGAGTTGTTTTTGCTTAATGGGGTGTATAACATCGGGGACTTTATTCCTTGGATGGATTTCTTGGACCTGCAGGGTTACATAAAGAGGATGAAGGCTTTGAGCAAGAAGTTTGATATGTTCATGGAGCACGTCTTGGATGAACATATTGAGAGGAAGAAAGGGGTTGAGGATTACGTGGCGAAGGACATGGTTGATGTTCTTTTGCAACTTGCCGAGGATCCTACTCTTGAGGTCAAGCTTGAGAGGCATGGAGTCAAGGCTTTTACACAGGTACCAATCGTTTTTCATTTTTTTAGTGTTATTTTAAATTATTAGTTTACTATTCAACATGTGTGATTACTAAAATATATTTTGTCAGCTAGCTAATACATTTATTTTGTAGATAATGTGATAGGCCACCAAATATTAAAACACTTTCCGTGGTTTTATATTTCTTTTTTCTACTCACCCAATAAAGCTTTTTAAAATATCAACTACTTCGTCTAAGTAACTCATTCTCTTGTTTTTTCTTTAAAAAGATTCTTTTAATAAAGTGGCAGACAAGTCTGTCTTTTTTTTTTTTAAAGAACATGTTAAGTTTTTTTGTAGAATAAGTTAATAAAAAAATATGTTTAAAAGGTAATAGTAACTTTGTTTAGCCGATCGTCCAATCGATGCACAAGATACAACATGGTCGGTCATGTTTACTCTACCTCTCTTATTTCCATATATTTTGAACTCCTGTAGCATCTTTCTGTACCCATTAGCCAGATATATTTTAATTAGCCATTTTATTGGCTCAGGTTGAGTAGGATTACCTGATATCTGAATATGAATTTAATTATGAAGTGTAGGACTACACATTTCATATTTTCAGATTTGGCAGATTAATTATTAACATTTTCTGACCCACTTCACAATTGTGTCAATTATTAATCAGGATCTAATAGCAGGTGGGACTGAGAGTTCAGCAGTAACAGTGGAATGGGCAATCACAGAGCTATTGAGAAGGCCAGAGATTTTCAAGAAGGCAACAGAGGAGCTAGACAGGGTAATAGGTAGAGAAAGATGGGTTGAAGAGAAGGACATTGTAAATTTGCCTTATGTGAATGCCATTGCAAAGGAAGCAATGAGGCTGCACCCTGTGGCACCAATGTTGGTGCCAAGACTAGCCAGAGAGGATTGCCAAGTTGGAGGGTATGACATCCCCAAAGGGACACAAGTGCTTGTGAATGTGTGGACTATTGGGAGAGACCCTTCAATTTGGGACAACCCTACAGAGTTCCAACCAGAGAGGTTTCTTACTAAGGAGATTGATGTTAAAGGACATGACTATGAGCTATTGCCATTTGGTGCTGGGAGAAGGATGTGCCCTGGCTACCCTCTTGGCCTTAAGGTCATTCAAGCAAGTTTGGCCAATTTGTTGCATGGATTTAACTGGAGACTGCCTGATAATGTCAAGAATGAGGATTTGAATATGGATGAGATTTTTGGGCTCTCTACACCTAAGAAAATACCACTGGAAACTGTTGTTGAGCCTAGGCTTCCACACCATCTTTATTCTCTCTGAGCAGTGCCCTTGCACAAAGGGTTTCTCTCTAATAAGATTGCTGTAGGAATAAAATGGGTCTTGTGTGAGCTTATGTTTGTCACACTGGATTGCAATGAATTTTTCTTTCTTCTCATAACAATGTTATAAAAAATAAAATAAAAATGATGTTGTGGTGTTAGAATAGAGATTGTGGTAACCAATGTAATAGCAAATGTGTTAGTGAAAGTTTGTAGCCATTTTCTCTCTCACACAAATAGGCATCTCTCTCTCTCTCATCAAGATATCCTTTGGGTTACTAATCATATGTCTAGGACTAAACACTTAAAGCATATTGTTCCTTTTCAAATATGTGTTCTGTGAAAATGAAATCTAAATTCTCTCCACATACAAGATGTGTTGCCACCTTGAGCCATAATAGGCTTTTCTCTCTCTTGTTGATATACTACTATATAGATCATTGATGCGATTAAATTTTTAACTTGATCGTGAATTAAAGAAAGTTGAATTAGCACAAATTATTTTAAAATAGTGTTCGTAATATATTGCTGAATTATATACAGTACGTGTCAGAGTAATGCTATTAAGTATGACAGCACTTTTCATTGATTCCATTAAAAACTACTTTGGCACCAATAAAATGAGAGAAAAAACAAAAATCACGGTCGGGAAAAAGTGAAAGAGTGAAAAAAGGCTATTAATTTAGTTGATAAGGCTAATAAAATCCTTTGAAGACGAGACTGCAAACTAAGATCATCTTGGACGTTGATTATAATTTATCTGTTTACTGACATGTTTTTTAAAACCAAACGTGTTGGCTGATTATTTTTGTGATTCATTTGTAAAGATCGAATCAACAACTCAGGTCATCTCAATCTCATCCTAGATATATTATAGAATCTTAATTAGATCAAGAATAAAGATACGTAACACTCATATGCCATGTGACACATTGAAAGAGAAAAAGAAAAAAATTTAGAGAAGTATAGATATGATATGATTTGATAAAAAAAGATTAAAAAAAACAAGGGTGTCAACTAGTAGGGTGTTTGTGATATATGGATCTCCACATATATAACAATTCTTAGATCAAGTAGGTGTACGAATTTATGCTAACAATGAATATGAAAATTTTAAGCTGAATAATGACAAAGATAAATCACCACAACTCATCCTATCAACACCCTGGATGTGTGTCCTTAAAGCGTAGGAGGGCCAATATGTTTCATGGGAGGTGATTTTTGGACTGATTGTAACTAGGAAAACACTTGTGCAAGTTGTTGAGCGGAGCCTACACTTCAAAAGTATCCTGTGTCCAAAGCTTTTGACACAAAATAAGGCTAGGAATTGAAAATTTTGAATAATCTTTTTTTTTGACAGAAAATTTTGAATAATCTTAACCTTATGATGATGCTGGAGTTCACTATAATAATAGTATGTAATTGTGGTTTTCAGTAATAATGGTGCTGGTGGTTTTGGGGGTGCTTGGCTGCATATTAATAGTAATTACCTATGAAGCAAATAATAATAGTAAGTTGAATCAGGCTCAAATAACATTAAAAATATCATAAGTTGAATGGTACAATACCTTTTTATTTTGGGAGAAAGTTGAATGGTAGGCAGATAAAATGAAATAACCGCCACATTGAAGAAAATAAGGATTCCTTGAAAACACAGTTATTCATATCATGTTAATTTATGATAGCTAAATCACAATTTATGATACCCTATTAATTTTGCAAATTGCAAATTATCACTAATGGAAAATGTATTTTAACACAGTCATTCAAATCATGTATTATTCATAACATGTATTTAATGTAGGGAATAGAACTATGCTAAAATTTTATTATTTTTATAAGAAAAAAGAGAAAAAGATATGTGAAAGGCTTTTTTTTATTAATTTGTAAGAATTAAAGACAAACATTAAATAGTTTATATCAACTCATGCATTCTATTCAACCAACTCATTTAGACATCCTTTAAAAGATTTAAATAATAAGAAAGATGGGGAAAGTTTAAAAATGACAAAAATGGGTGCAGAAACAGAATTTAATGATGGTGATGAGGTGTAAAAATAATATTTAAAGAATAATGATGATAGGGGTGTAAAAGTAGGTTTATATTATTTCATATAAAGTATATTTGAATAAATAATAAAGGGGGGGCGGTGTAAATATCTAAAACCTCTGATTTTTCTTCTAGGCCCATACGTGCTCCAGGTTAATCCCTTGAATGGAATCACTTACACTGTTGAGACGCTGAGACGGGCTTGGACTCACCGGTGTCCAATGGGTATTGTTACGTGCACCCAGAGAAATTACTGATACACCCAATAATTTTATGATTTTCCCACTTTACCCTTTCATAAAAGGGATATGGATCAACTAATCCATAAACCTCATACGATCAGCTAATCCATAAGCCTCATATGGATTAGCTGATCCGTATGAGTCCAATCCATAAGTGTTTTTTTTTTATTTTAAAAAAAATATATATTTTATGAATTAATTTAAAATTAATAGCTCAAATAAGAGTCAAACCTGTGACTTTCATGTTATTAGCACAACGATCTAACCAAGTGAGCTAATAGATCAATTATGTTATAAAATAAATAATATTGTTATATATAACACTAAATTTTTTAATATATATTTAATGTGCATGTAAATTTAAATAATAAATTTTGTGACAATTAATTTTCATATAACTCATACGAATCTGTATGTTTTTTTTAATTTATTAATAAATTATTTTTTTAATAGTAAATATTTTTTATTTATAAAAAAATATACGGATTAGATAATCTGTATGAGTTATATCAAAATTAATTGTCACAAAATTTATTATTTAAATTTACATGCGCATTAGATATACATTAAAAATTTTTGTGTTATATATAACAATATTTTTTATTTTATAACATAATTGATCTATTAGTTCAGTTGGTTAGAGTGTTGTACTAATAATCTGAAAGTTTCTTCGACTCCTGCTTCTTACGGATTAGCTAATCCATATGAGTCGTATGGATTAGCTAATCTGTATCCCTTTTATCGAAGGATAAAATGAAAAAATCATGAAATTGCTGGGTGTGGGTGCACGTAGCAATGCCGGTGTCCAATTTGGATCAGACGGATTTGTTTGCATATCAAGTTCAAAATAGCAAGGTCATGCTATTCATACTCACCTTTTTGTCTTGTCCTCTATTTTTTTCTTTTCTATTTTCTGTGACAAAAATACTCTTTTAAAGAACTAATTTTCATAATATTGATTTTTATATTACGAAAATTAGTTTTCATAATTTATAAAAGATTTATATTACGGAAACTAATTTCTATAAATTCGATAAAAAAAATAGTTGAGGTGTGAAAAGAGGTATTTTGAGAATATTGAAAAAAAGTAAAGGATGTGAAGATTACAATGATGCAGAATATTGCCCGACCAGAGTTCTTGTCAATGTTAGTCGTCTTCATTAGTTTACTGTAGCTTGATTACAAACTAATTTTAACTTGTTCGACTTTTGGAAATCAGATTTGATATAGAAAGATTAGGTTTATATTAGTGTTACACTCTTTTTAAATTTACATTTTTTAGTAATTATGTATTAATAACAAGATATTTTTGTGTTAATAAATAATAGTTTTTTTTACATAATATGATATAATATTGATATTTTTATGAATTATATATTATAAACATGTCTTAATTGTAGTTTTATATGAGAATAATCTTATGTTATTACGACCTAATAATTATTGTTGTCACCAATATAATCTTTATTGATGTTGTTGTCACCTCATATGGTGGCGATACTAACAACTAAAATCATGTTAGTAGAATGATCATGATGATGATTACAATAGAGATGATGATGGTAAAAATAATGATGACAACAATCATGATTAGAGATTTTATTATTAAAAAATTAATTTAAATTTAAAATATTTTAATTTTAAACTTTTATTTTAACCTAATGACAATTAAAATTGATCATTCTCATTCTTATGTAACCTAATGACAATTAAAATGATCATTCTCATGTGATTTCTCTTTATAATTATATATAATATTAAAATTAGTATATTATGTCAATTATATTTTTTTTACTAAATTATTGAAATACAGTATCCATTAATTTTTTCAATGCCGAATAACCTAGATTAACTTATCTCATCTCGTATATTTTTGAATCTTGATTAAGTAGGTGCAGGTTTAAATAAGTAAATATAAATTATTTTAATTTTATTTTTAATTGTTTAAAACGTTTTGTATTATAATTTATTTTCCCTCAAACTTTATGTTTAATCTCTTTTATATTTTTTGTATTATGATCTCTTTTTTCTTATTTCGAATATCATTCACTTGTATTTTTAAATTTAAAAAAGTAATATATTAAAAAATTTAAATTATTTATATTTTTATATGTATTTATTTGAATTATATATATATATATATATATATATATATATATATATATATATATATATATATATATATATATATATATCTTGAAACTTTAATTCTTTACTTGATTTTATATTTTTAATTTTATTCAATCAGAAAATATTAGTATATTATACATAATTAATAGTCTTTAGTATTATAATAAATTCATTGGATCGATTGACATGTTGCTCAAATCTTAAATATTAGTATATAATACATAACAACTTAAATGATCACCATTCAAATGAATTTAAATCTAAAATATATAATTACTGAGAAAATTTAACTCAGATAGTTAAATATAATGCATAAATTACTTTAAATTAATATTTGGTGTCTTTGTTATTTTATTTCAATGAATCAAAATAAAATTTTAAATATATAATTATATAAAATGTTTGAATGGAGAATTTTGTATGATTTCAGTATTTGTCATGTGAAACTTCTGGTCTATACGGCTAATAACACATGTCAGTGGATTATACTGTACAAAAAACTTAAATCAAATCTCAATCGTAGAGAATATTATTGCACTCGGAATATTTGTGAGTTTTTTTTTTTTGAAAATGCTAGAAACTTTGAATTCGTGTCACGCCAATTCTGCATATGGTAGCCGCTTCTAGTGTTCGTCAAACTTCTTGTTTTTATTTTAATTTTAATTCAATATTTATTTAATTATAGTTAATATATAAACACGTGGATTTCGTACTACTTTCTGCAGAATAGTCTCGTACGATATAGTATATTACCTTTTTTTTTGTCATGTTTAGCTGCTGTAATGAGTACATTTGTTGATATGGTATCTCTAACAGGGGAACAAAATTTTGTGGGATGAAGGGGTTCTTCTTTGTATTGGTGCTTTGAATGGAAAAATTGATGAATTCGTGTTTGAAAATGAGATTGGGATGCGAACACATTTTCCTCTATCGTTGTCAAATTTTATTTTATTGTTAAAATGTGTTATAATTAGCATTAATTTCTAATGTCTAAAACTAACACGAAGAAAATTAATTATTATGCGTCATTTGCATGTGACATTGACGTGCTAACAACTTAATTGTGTAAGCTAATTTGAAATTCTACTAAGCAATGTAGTTTAATATATATATATATATATATATATATATATTTCTTCTCTTTTTCTTTTCTTATTATAATATGTTTAATAGTTTTCTAGGTGTGAAAAAGTTACAAATGATGCTGCGGTGATGATAACCGTCAACAAGTTCCCCATTCAGTTGTACATTCTGTCACGCTAACGTAAAATATTATTTTATTCATTGACACAATGCCCTATCTTCACCTCCAAGTTTCTAGTAATTTTTGTTGTGCATACTAAATAATTAAAATTACTTTTGACAAATGTAAGTAAGAATGAAACCTTATGTTTCTTTATTTTGACAGTTACACTCAAAAACATTAACCACTAAGGACATCTCATTCAACACCTGATTAGAAATTAATTTGTGCCAAATAGAGTTACTCTAGAATAATGTGAACGTTGTTTAGGCTAATTAGAGTTACATTCACATATGATAAACGAGTATTACATGCCGACAGAGTCTTGGATCAAAATGATAGTGGGGTGAAGAAAAAAAATGTAAGAAAATCATGAAAAGAAATGAATAAGAAACAAAAACTTGAATTTTAATCAGGAAAAGCAGCTTAATATTTGAAACTGATACTCCTATTAAATTATAATAAATTAAGAAGCCAGTCCTCCCCAAATGTTTCTGAAAGGCTTTGTCATATGAATGGATTGTGGATACAAAATTGCTGACTACTCGTACATATCCTTGCTGTAACAAAATATCAAATTAATGTGAATTGTTCCTCAAATGGAAGAAAAGCTTTGCATTGTAATCCTATCATACTATGGATTTGTTCCCAATGTGGATGTATGTGTTGTTGTTCAGCTACCACCAGGGAGAGAAAGACGAAAATATGGAAGAATGAAATAAATTTTTTATTTAGCATTTAGAAAAATACAAATAGATTGGTGAATAATTGAATTGAACACATTCTAGTCCAACTTGTTGGCAACAAATATTCAAGTCACAGTTTCATTTTCAGTTCATCTGCTATTGCTAGAGGTTAAATAAACTCTTTCTCTCCCTTGTTGAACCATATATGTGGCTTTCCTTTCTTTACAACTATTGAATAGAATACACGCGGTCTATGCTAGATAATTATATCTAAAGAATTTTGATTCTTCTAAGTGGCATGATGCCTAACTTTGTTCTTCTACGTTGAACAATGCAGCTTCAACATATTGATATAGAAGCAAACCCCATTTTCCTGTACTAATTTCCACACAATTTGGCTTACAAACAAACTAAGTAAAACAATTATGTCATTCCATATGACTTCAGATATTTGTATATTCTGTGATCAGCATTTGGTTTTAGGAAAGTTAACAATTTGAAAATGACTTATTATCTCATAAATGTCAGTGGAGATTGATTTTTTTTTTATTTTATAAACAATCCAAAATACTTGTTTAATTTTCAAACCTGTTTTATTTTTAGCTAGTTAGATTTGTGGCTGCTGGACCACCAACTTCGTGTCTGCTTCTATATTATTATTATTATACTGTTACGCTCTAGAATGTGTTTGATCAGGTACTTATTTAAAGCAAATAAAGAATTTCTGATTTTTTTAATGGCACTATTAGGAGGATTGCAAATGACAACATTCCAGAAAATGCCATAATTTTTTGTTGAATTTGCAAGCCAATATTTATCTAGTGGCATTAGATTTGATAAGTGTTAGTCTTTATTTTGATTGTTGACATGTCACAAGAAGATAGTTTCAGATTCTTAATTTGTGATTTTAGCTTTACTGCAAGTGATTTTCATTAACCCCACTATTGGCTGGTTGGGGTTGGTAAAGGAAGGTGATGTGAATATTAAACCCAAATGAAAGAGTAACTCTGGTTGATTTGATATGAAATTGTTTTGTTGCAATTCTAGAACATTGAATGGAAATGGATAAGCCAATTACCGAAGTATCCAAGTTAAAAGATTGACTCATTAATCCTTATAAGTTATATCAACTAAGGTGGGTAAGAAAGATAGATTGAACGGACTTTTTTTTTGATAAAGTAAATTGAACGAATTTATCTTATCAATAGACAATTTAATCGCATTTTGTTAGTAATTTTAACACTCTATTATCATTCTAATAAACTGGGAATATCATTGACCATTTCAGTTAGCAGACACCAACCTTGTCCTTAACTGGTGGGTTCACTTCATGGTTATCAGTACCAACCAACTTCAGGACAAGATTTTTAGTTATTAATTTTCTTTACTTCATATTTCTCCACACGCAAAATGAAAGTGGTTTAAAAAATAATTAGGAAATACAAAACCATCTGCGTAGCAAAATGAATCTATTCCGTTACAACATGGGTGCCACAGTTTTGGAAAAATCTAATCCACAACACAAGTTTTGTTTTAAAAAACAGCCATTTGTCAACACGCCGCAGAAGTCAACGGATCAAGTCTTAAAATAATTTGGCCCATTTCACTTTCAAAATCACTAGTTTTTCAAATGAACGTTTATGACTTTGTAGGGTAAGAAGAAATAAAAAGAAGAAGAAGGAAATGCCAGAGTACAGATCTTAAGGCACCATTAGAAAGGCAACATTTCTCAATAACAAGGTGGAAAATTCCAAAAACAGATCAATTTTAACTTGCTTCAGACCTAAGTCTCAACGACAAAGGCCAAATTTGTTACGATAAGGTAGAAAACTTTGATAAATCTTAAAACCCCACCCCACCACAAAGCTAAACTGTACACACAATTATGTTAATGTGATATATGTGTAAAATTTAAACTGCCAAAGATATTTATGAATGTGCGTAAAATAATAAGCATAATTTAAAGAAGTACGTGGGCAAAATTTAGGCGCATGTAACATCAGTCCTCAAAAAAAACATGTGGAATTTCTGCAAAGAAAACATCAAAATCAAACTACACAAAAAACAAAAAAACTTTGAGCTGTATGACTTACAATAATACACTTCCCTATCTTCTCCTACGATGTCTGCGTTTACATAAACAAAACATCAAATTCTTTATATTTTTACCATCAAGTTCTCAAATTAAATATTGCCACGTGATTTGTTTTTTATTTTTATCAAAATTCCACCACATTTTTAACGGAGCTGTTTAAAGTTGAAAAAACTATGTACATGTTGTTTAATTTGAGAACTTTATGGTAAAAATATACAAGGAATTTGACCAAAGTTTTTAATCTCCCTATGAATAGCTATGATTGTATTATCACCAAGAAATGAAGATGGATGATGCAAACACTGGTCCATGTCCATCACTTTATTGTGCTTGTTTTGGAGAGTACAGATTTGTACCAAGAGTTTTATACAGAGCAGTGTCAGAGTGAGCAGTAAGAGACCTCAATGGCTTAACACGACGTCTATTGCGACGACTTTTTCGTTGCCGGTGGTGACCCTTTTCTTCTTTTTCTTTGGTTTTTAACTCACCTTGGTTGATCTCAACATGGTCATTTTCATTCACTTTGGTTTTGTCTTCTTCACTGGGCACCACATAGACAAAAGGACCTACAGGGATATCTTTCAGTTCCAATAGAGGCTCTAAGGTCCTAACCACGGTTCTCATGGTGGGTCTAGCCTTTGCATGATGGCTAAGACATTGATAAGCCAAGGCTGCAAATTTTCTAGCCCCTTCAGTTGAGTACTGATCCTCAAGTCTTGTGTCCATTATTCTTTCTAGTTTATGGGAATCCTTCAACAATGGCCTTGCCCATTCCACCAAATCCTGCTCTCTGGTGGGTCTTTTCTTGTCCACAGACTTCTTTCCTGTGAGGAGCTCTAGGAGAACAACTCCAAAGCTATATACATCACTCATGGTTGTCAAATGGCCTAATGAAGAAAAAAAAAGAAGGTATTAGTACAATCAATTGATTGAAGGTTTTGATCAAGGTTTTATAAAACTGTCTGTGATCATGATTTCAGCGGCCACAACATTAAAGTTTTTGGAGTCAATGTGACCGCAATTTTAAAGCTTGGTTTCAATTAATGAAATCAAAGAGGTTGGTTTGAAATGGAATACAATACCTGTCATGATGTACTCAGGGGCAGCATAACCATGTGTACCCATCACATGAGTCGTGATATGTGTTTGGTCTTTTTCCGGTCCATCTATTGCTAAACCGAAATCAGAGAGCTTGGGATTGTAATCCTGAAGAAAATGAGTGTCTATATGTCAATCTGTGTAAATTCTAATTAGTTTAACAGATATGATTGAGTGAACAAAAAGGCAAGTGAGGACTTACAGAGTCTAATAGAATGTTTGAGGCCTTGATATCTCTATATATGACTGGTTTCTCTTCTTCATGAAGAAACATAAGTCCCTTTGCGGCCCCAATTGCTATTTTGATTCTTGTTAGCCAAGGCAAGGCTGCTAAATAACCTGCATTTTAGAAGGGTAACCCTTTTGTAAGACATCATTGAAGCAACAATTGTATGTTCTAAGTGTTGTTTTGTTTCACTTCTTGTTTTCCCCTTTTTCTTTCATAATGAGAGCAAAGGCATGCATGTATGATGTGTACCTTTGAAAAGCTTTTCCTCTAGATTGCCCCTCTCCATGTACTCATACACAAGAAGCCTATGCTCATCTTCACAGCAGTAGCCAATTAAGTTAACCAGATGGCGATGTTTCAATTGCCCCAGAAAGATTACTTCAGCCTATGTAGTACAAAAAAAAAATGAATCAGTCAAATTCATCACTTGAAAGACAGAGGAATTAATATGGATTAGTGATATTGAAATTTGAATGGTTCAGCAGATTCTTACCAACCACTCTCTGTGGCCTTGTTTTCCATCCAAGTTTAAGGCCTTAACTGCCACAGTCTGAGCTTTCAATCCACGTTTAAGATTGTCATCAATAAATCCTTTATACACCTTCCCAAACCCACCTTCCCCAAGATAGTTGGATTTGCTGAAGTTGTGTGTAACCTCAGAGAGCTCTTGGTAGGTGAAAATACGAAGATTTGATCCCACGAGAGAATTGGACAAATCACTCATGATAGAAACTGATGAATAATCGCTTAGGCTTAAATCAGAAAGGAAGATTCTACTTGAAGATGATTTCTTGGAAACTATGTTTGGAGATTCCAAGGATTGGTTCTTGGTGGCCTTGAAACAACCAAGTACTAAGGATCTCCATTGAAGCCTCTTGGAAGGCATCTTCTATTAAGTTGTTTTTGTGCAGGCTTAAGTGAGTTGAATAGTTTTATTAATTGATGCTAAAATCAAGTTAGATGGTTCTGCTTTTATAGGTTCATAAGACCGAGGCTTAAAGGTTTGGGGGGTAATTTTTTTTTGAAAGACTTTCATAAAGTAACCTACCACATTTCATTTCATTATCATTGTATTTTTTTTTTCTCCCGTGTAGGCCAGGCTAATCGATCAAATCTATCTTATGTCATTTGGTGCAGGACTTTGGCTTATATTATAAAGTATTAGTAATACCTATCCACTTTTCTAAAGAAATGTAAACGGTATTAAGGGACTTGATTTTGATTTCAATGGTTTTTCTCCCTTGTGCTATAAAACATTTATTAAGGGACTCCATCCATGTGATGGAAATTAGAAATAGTTAATTGATTTAATTTTGTGGATGATAATAACAACACCCAAGAAGCTTCTTCAATAATAATCCTGATGGCTTGTTTCTTCACCAAATCAAATCAGACCAAATTCTAGATACCGTAGAACAAGTGATTCCAAAGATGCCGAGCCAAGCCGTCAACCTTGATTCATTTTCAGTTGCACTGTACACTCTTCTAATATTTTTACTACGATATGTCTATATATGTCTATGAACATGCACAGGTATCAAGAATCTTATTTTTAAGCTATCAGTTATAAGCTTTCACAAATATTGTACTCTTACCATGGCTTATAAAATTTTATTCAGAAGCCCCATTCTAGGCAAAATATGAGTAAAAGATTCCTTATAAAATTTCAACAATCGTCCTTTTGTAAGTTTGATTTTGTAGTCAAGTGTGATTCATTTATAAGGAGAATTGCTTAAGTTTTGTAAAGAGTATTTTGAGTTATGCTTTCTAGTAGAGATGAGGCATGCTAACAATATCAATTTCATTATTTAAACTTAAAAAATTGAGACTATAATCTATATATAGTTATCTCTATTTCTTTTCTTTTTATCCTTTTTATATGCACATATTAAAAATTCAATTCCAAAATCAAAAGGGAGAACAGTTTGTTGCCCACTTTTGTTCAAAAATCATTTCCCTAATAATATACACTCTTGAAGTTTACTCAAATTCAGATATTACACAATAATAAAATATATAAAATTAAAATAAAATATAAATTCTGTTAGTTCATATCCATAAATATTTTTGAGGCATGTCAAAGAAAACATGTATGTCTATTAAGACGAATACGGGATACCTACTGCTGAAGCTCGCTGAGCCCGATTCACATCACTAAACACACCAGCTACTATTTTGAGGCATTAATTAGAACTTCCTTGCTATTTAGTGGTTTCTACCTGCCAACCTTTTAAAATCCATGGAAGGAAACTGCATTTATTTAATTATTCCCCGGTGTACTTTGTTGGAGTACTGAAAATAAACAATATATACAGTTGAGCCATCTTAAAGAATACAGAAACCATTGTTGTTACCGTGGCTGAACCTGGTATTTCATACTACTTGCATCAAATTAAATATTATTCACAAAGAATTTAATGGTTATGTATTATTAGTATAGATTTTTTTATCCCACTAATCAATAAAAATTATCATTAATGTGATTTTTAATGTAATTTTTGTAAAAATCAATAGTATAAAATTATTTTACAGGCGTAATCTATATTTTCATTCACAAATACACCCCACTTGGTGATAGATAAGGTAGATATATTTAGAGGAGAATTTTGGAAACTGGGGCAAGAACAAGCTGTAAGCAACCAGGTTTTATCCCAATAAAATTTGTTAATTAAAATATGGAAATCACGTAGCACTTGTTCAAGTTATTGGCTTCCAAGATCATTTCGTTTATAGACGTATGTGGTCCCATATATCCTAATTGACTTTGAATGTTGACAGCACAAGTAGTTCTGGATGTTCAGACCATAAAACGAAGTTGTTAGAGAAGCTATGTCACTTTCTAGTCATGTTGCTAATGACTGACCTCATTCTAAACAGCTATTTCTTTGTAGTTTCATCGTGTGCTGGTCTTTTGGGGATAATAATTAAGGTGATTCAGTACTCTATCGTGTCTCGGTTCTTGGCAATTTCCTAGGTTTCTATTGTATGTGCCCATTTTTTGGGGGCCACATGGAAAGGGAATTATGATGGGGTTTAATAAAGCAGCTTTAATTTCCTTTTCTGGTCTGGTCAGAGGAACAAAAGTGAATCAGATTTGGTGATCAAGGTGAAACTTTAGGAAAGAAGCTCAATAGAAAATCTATATATTTAACTTTAAGGATTTAGGGGTTTGCTAGGGGACATGTTTGAGAAAATGGCTATCATTGTAAATTGCTTGAAATGTTTTTAATGTTTAGGCATACTCTATATGTTCCCTAAAGACACGATTGGTTTGTAAATACAAAACTTAAATATATAGAAGCTCATTTGGAGCAATGATTAGTGTAAATTTTTAAGGGCAAGTTGCATTTATATATTCCCTGAACTTAAGTGATATTGTACTTCAAATTCTAAGTATGTTTAACTTTACTCAACCCTCCCTCAAATAATAAATCACGATCTATCTAATAAATTAGGAGAAACCTATGTTTTTACAAGAAAGGAAGAGAGAGAGATAAAATATTATATTATTATATCAATTGATAGAAATCTATATTAAAAAATGAATTTAATATGGCATCAATCCATGCCCTTTTTAAGAAAAGAAGCTGATTTTCTAATTAAATTAGCTTTTACTTATTTGGATATTTTCTGAATAGAGGATAAGCAGTAAATAAATTATCTCTTTCTCGGTTTCTTTTTTTACCATGCAAAATATCAACTAATTTTATTTATCAATTAGTAAGTTTTATCAAAAAAATTGGTTGAATATTTTTATGGAGTCTTCTTTTCCAATGACACATTTGTCTAATGATTTTTGCCAATTTCAAGAATAAAATATTTAGTGTCTTACTTAAAAAAAGTCCAGACCCGTGAATGTAGCTTTAAAAATATCATCTTACATTGTTATATCAATAATTAATTAAAAAAATATTATATATTAATAACAGGATTTAGCTAGCACAAACATGCACATGTTAAGAGTAATATTATTATAGTCATTAGTTTATTAATTTTACTATTTTGTTTTAAATATGAAAATTAATTTTATCTCTTTTGATTTAAAATGATTTCAATAAGACTTTGTTAAAAGAGAAGTTTCGAGTTTTTTGGAATGAATGTTAGTTTTTCATGTTTGTTATTTGGTTTTAAAAAAAATAAGATTCCTTAAAAATAATATTTTCGAAGAATATTTTTTAACAAGTTTCTCGTCAAAACTTTCTCACAAGTGAGAATTTTCTTTTTTTAAGTTTAATTTTTCTTTTAAGGCAGTTAACCTATTATGTTATTTTTATTAATATGATAAATAATTAAAATAATTGATAAAAAATATCATATAACTCTTCAATTCCTATAAAACTTATCTAAATATTTTCTATCAACAACCAAATAGATTTTACTCATTTTCAATAAACATAATTCTTAGTATTTCCGGATATAAAAAAACGTTTTTCCTCCTAGACGCCTCCTTAAATTTACTTCGTAATGATTGTCTAAAAGAATTATAGTTCTAACAAATTGAAATTGTTTTTTCTATTAATACAAATTGAAACTTGTTTATTTCTTATCAAAAGTTTCGAAATTTATAATATTTCATAAAAATCTAAATTTTATTAAAACGATAATTTGTATAATAAATGTTTATAAATAATAAAAAAGAAACAATACGTAGAAAAAATTCCAAAAAAATATATATTTTTCTTTAAATTTTATTACGTAGGTTGTGTAATAAGAAATTACTCTAGCCTCTAGTCTCTGATAACGATGGGATTAAATTCCAAATACTGATTCTACACTTCTAAAAGGTTCCTTGCTCTGAATGCCTAATTTTTCTTTTGCTATTGCTTAGAATTTCATAAGGTCAAAGAAGAAAAAGAAAATTCACAAATCATGATGCACAAAAAGTATGTCACTTGGGATTAGACCATCACTATACATATGAGGTCGGCAGAGTGAAAACAGATTACATTTTTATTCACGACTTAATGGACAGTTAAGGGAGAAAAAAGATGGGAAAAACTCAAGTGATTTATTTCCCTCTCAAGAGCTTCCTTTCCATGTGTAACGAAAAAGGAAAACAACAGATAAACGCGGAAAGAACATTTAATAGCAAAAGTGTTACTTCCTTAAAAAAAAAAAAAAGAAGCAAAAGCAAAAGCGTTACATAACAGTTTGAGACGGTCAATTTAATCATTCATTTTATTTTCTTGTTACATCAATTTAATCATTCATAATTTTTCATCTTCATTTTTTTTAAGAAAATACGTTAGATTTTTCTCAAAAACAAAAGTTAGAGTTGCGGCTCGGAATGGTGAATAAAGCATAATAATACACGAATAAACAAGAATAATACTAATAAAATACAACTTAAAAAACACTCAAAATAGTTCAAAACAACATTTCTCTCTTCTTTAAAATGAATTTGAAAGGATTCACATTCAAATTACTTTTTATATTTACTTTTTTTTTGTAAATTTAAATTATAGTTTTACTATTCTCTTCTTAAAGTATGGTATGCGTGCCACACACACTAGGAGTTCATAGAGTTTCGGCTGAGAAGGGTCAACTCGTTTTTTAGTAGGCCATTAACTTTTAAATACTTCACTTTTTTGAGTTTTGGTCAATAATTGTTGTTTGAATGAGTTCTGAGCTATAGGCCCACACCACAGCCATGAAATGGAAAGCATTATTACGATGACCAAGTCTTGTGTATTTCTCACAAAATTCTTTGGTATGATTTTACCGTAGTACGTTTTTGTGGAAGAAATGACAAAAGAGAAGAGAAACAAAAGAATTCATTTGTGGCTCTCAAAAACGGGTTATAAAATGGTTAATTTGTAGTGAAAATTAGAGCTTAAAATTAATCGGAAAAATAATTGAGTGTTTGATAACCTACGAACGTGGAAGAAAAAAGATTAAGAATGAATAACTACTGGCAAGCATAATGAGAAACGTAAATATAAATTCGGCACAAAAGAAGAAAATATTTGCAGTACAATATTTATCTATATAGTTTTTATTTTCTTTTCTTTTTAACTTCTGATAGAAAACAATTTGATGCATTAATATTTTATAATGTAAAATATGTTTTAAATCATTCAAATTTTATCAAAATTGTTCTTAATTTCTGTACTTTTAAAAACAATTATTTATTTACTTTTTTATAATGCCTGAATTTCGATAATTCTTATGCTACGTGTGATTTTTTCCCCCGATATACGCTACTTGTGGTATTAGGATAAAAGGTGGAATTTGCCGATTATTAAAAATATAATGTCCAAAATCATTATTTTCAGTCAAATATAAAAACTCTAACCAAATTTAACAGAAAACTAAGTAATCTAAAACCAATATCACCTTTCAATTGAGTAATTTTTTAACTTTAAGATACGTATAGTTAAACAGGACACAACTGACCTTAAAGTTAGTCTCTCAAGAACTTGACTGACCTTAAATGAATTAAACGGTTCCCATTATACATTGTCTTTGTGTGTGTAATTACTTCTATATTTTGCATTCTTGCTTCTTCTATTCTTTTCTTTATTTCCCCTTTCTTTTACTCCTTTTTAAACTTTTCTTCACCCTCCCCCCCCCCTCCCCCTTCTCTTTTCTACCAAGAAATTTATTTTATTTCATCTTTTTTCAAAGTCAATATTGTTCTTAATTATAATATATAGGTTAGTATATTAATATTTATGTCACACTTGTCATAAAACCATAGTACAAAGCTTGATCATGATATTATAAATTATTGAATATAGTATCATAATTTGAGTACATCTTCTGTTTTTTATTATTTTATAGGTCTTATAAAGTGAAACTTGGTAAGCTACTAAGCATCAGCTGAACTGTGGATGATTGTTGGATTTTTGAAATGGAGTGGGTTTTCTTAAGCGGGGCAAACTCATTCCAAGGTTCAGACGGCGTCGTCCTTTTGGACAACAATACATTATTCATAATAAATATTAATTAGTATATAGTAGTCAAGATTATGATTTACGAAGGATCCCAGACATTTCAAGGATAATAATGCGTGGACTTTACATAGTGCATGATATCATACATTTTCATGTATAGTTAAGAGTGGTTATAAGTACTTGTATATCCATACATTACCCTATACTCAAATTTCTATTAAATCAGATATACTTTCTTTCTTACAAACTAATTAATGCAATAAACTAAAAATACTATTTTAATTAAAACAAAAGTAATTATGAAAAATTAACAAAATACAGAGTGTTAATTAATAAAAATATTAGGGGGTTATATTTTAAAACTATCGATTTGCTTCTGAAATTAGACGAATATAAACTAAGACGTTATATGGAAAAATTAGGACAATAGCTAGGACATAGAGTTTTGAAACAAGATTACACTATATGTATAAAAACTATAATTTGCCATCTACTCAATTTGTTTATTGTATAAATATAATATTTTAAATTTAATATATTAAATAATGCGTATGTATATGATAGAGGGAGTATACTAGAGAATCTATACCTGTTTAAATTACCATAAATTCACACATTAATTACTTAATTTTATCTATTGTTGATATTTTTTAAGCTAGACTCATATTTAATGAGATATTGTTCTCTAGTCTCTATTGTTGATACTTTTACGAATATCTATAAAAAAAATTAAATATTTTGATGTACTATATGAAATGCTGTTTAGTGTCTCAAAAGATATAATCTAATTTTTAGTCGAGGATATCCTAGATTAAAAAAAATTAAGGATGTCTAAAATTTAGGCTGTTTAGGTGTTGATGAAGTTGCATGTAAACATTGTCCCATACACTATCTAAAGAGAATGACGTGAATAATATAATATGTCGAGTATTATTATTGAATTATATTTTGTTTTGGTGGATATTATTCAATTATACGATTAGTTATATATGATGAATCCTAAACTGAATCACCTACCCCAAAAAATCCTAAACTCAATCAAAACTGTTGTTCAAAATGGCGGCGTCCGCCGGTGGTTATGTTCGTGAATTTAGAATATTTTTGCACCCAACTTGTATTAAAGTAGTGTACTAATTGTTAAAACAACGAAAAGAAAAACCAACAAAAATACCCAACGAAAATGGCACATGAGTGGGTTGGGTGGAGTAGAAATCTTCAAGTATATATACAAGTTATTTTGCACATTTTAACTAAAACAAACATTAGCTTCCAAAAGTAACATAACAAGTCATATATATATGCCACTTTAAACCAATATTGGTTCTTGTAGCTTGACTTCAAAACAGTTGCCATTGTTGTGCGTTGAAGCGAAGGACCATCAAGAAGAGTCTAGGATGCAAGGGAAAAGGTTAGTTGAAATATTGTGTGGGAAATGAAGGAATAAGGGTTGGTTGTACGTAGCCTTTGCGTCTCGCTTGGTTTGGGATATGGAAAGTCATGCATGGCTCTTGTGCAAGGTGCACCCGGGTAAGTAAGTTCCTTACTTTTCTTTTTGGAAAAGTGGTCCTTTGGCCCTAAATCATGACTATACTTCCATAAAAAATAAATGTCTGTCAACTTAATCGGATTTATACGAATTGGGATCTTTTTAACCCGTAAATAATTCATAAATGGTAACTAACAGGGTTGACACATTGTAATTTTGTTGTATTTACAGGTAAAAGAATAATTTATTTAAAGAAAAAGATTATATTTGATAGTACGTCTTTGTGTGTAAACAGTGAATTATAAGTAAGATTAGTTACTAACTCAATGGGTTAAAAGACACTTTTATTTGATCCAAGACCAAAAGATAACTCATAAATTATAAATTTAGTATTTTGTCCTTATCAACTCAATTCATGAAACTAAATGTAACACAATTTGTGCGATGAATTGAATTAAAATATGTGAATTTGTAGTTTGATTTTAGATACGGCTAGCTGAGTGAAGTTCCATTTTATATAGCGATATTTTGCACATAATTTTCTTAACTTAAATCTGGTGTGTTTAATTAATTTCAACTTGAAGTTCCTTTTATATTTTCATCAACCCACAACGAAGGAAGCTCAAATTTGTAAGTTTGATCCATTTGCAACCACATTATAGTGCCACGAAACATGATGAATACAAACTTCCCACTCCGTTTCTAAAATAGATCTAATTTTAATGAGTATTTTAGTATAAATGTCAACAGGATGGGTATTATAGTTGGAAAAACAATTTAAATTTCTGATTTTAAATCTTTAGGATGTTATTCAATATTTAAGATGTTCTTTATATTTAAAAATATTATATTTATTTTAGGAATTTATTTTTCTCTTTTGAGATGTTAGACATATAAATAATGATTCTTGAAATGAGAAGAATTACCTATTTTAAAAATTAGCCCAACACCCTAAAAGTGAGAAAAGATAATGTGAATGAAAGATTTATTAAATTTGTCAAGAAAAATTAACTAATTAATATGATTGTGGATATAGGCATGAAAGATTGAGTCACATTATGTCTCATGTGTTCTCTTGTCATTGGGCATGAAAAAATGTGTGTATTTTTCAACAATTGTATTAGAGCAAATGTTTCATGCAACTATATTTTTATAAGTAAAAAGTGATTTTAATAAACCACCATATTGACAAAGAAACAAAATCAAATTAATGTTTCAAACCTATATAGCTGGTAAATAAACGTTTGAGTCATTGGAATTATAAGGTTAGTTGAGTGGTAAAAGGAAAAAAGAATAAGAGAAAAGTAAAAAACTAACAATTAACAATTTATTGATATGAAAAGAAAAAATTAAAATACACATTTGAGTAGGATCCCCCCAATGAAACCATTCCATTTATGTTTTGTACAGTAAAATAAAGTGAAAATATGAAACCATGTTTTTGCATGGAACCACGAGTGGAGACTAGGTCCAAATTAAGACTAACCCACTAGAAAACACGCTTCTATATACTTGTTTGAATTCTAACTGGCACAAACGCTTTTTTTTTGGGGGGGAGCGAAAAGTAAACAGAAGCATGTCGGAAATGGGAAAATGCCTTTTCTGTAAGCTATGATAAGTATTTATTCTCATTTTCGTATTTAAAAAAGAAGCACTTTTTTAATTAAAAAAATCAAATACATACTTCTTACAAATGCTAATGTTAATTTTAACAGCGTGCATGTTTATATTTATAAATATTTATATATAAATTAATTTCTCATATTTTAACTCTATTAACATTATTCATTAATAATATTAACAATTCTTTCTATTTGGACCCACGGATCATTCTTACAAAATTTTACAAACAAATATTCATTCTTATATTCCAATTTGTTTAGTAAATAATTCTCCTTTCGGTGTATAACTTTTACAAGTTTCTGTCAATTTTTTTTTTTACAAGTAACCATTAAGATTTAAGAGAGAACACAATTGCCAGCCCCAAACTTCTCTTTTACATCAAGGGGTCCAAGTTTGGGAATTGCTAGGGACACCCAGGATTTTGCTGGTACACCCAGCAGAAGATGTGCAATTCCAATTTTACCCTTTTGTAAGCCTGATATGGATTGTCAATCTATATCAAGCCTACGGATTGCCATACGTGATCCATAGGATTTTTTTAAA
>NC_038252.2:0-51187 GCF_000004515.6 Glycine max | reverse complement strand
CTCCATTACCATATGATAACAACGAAGGATGATTATGTTGGGATTGGAGAAGATGATTAGAGCCTCAACCTTCACTTTGCACTTTGCATTATGTTTTTATCATTTTCTTATTTTGAACTCTTTAATGAGTTTATTTGGTGTTGGTACTTGATTATTGTATGAACTCATGAAACTTTTTTAGTTTATTTGAATGCAATCCTTTGTTTTTTTCAATTTCAATGAGTTTATATATATGTTTTTTTTTTTTTTTGTGTCCGCCATGACATCCGCCATTTTTCGCTACGCCATCCGCCATATTTTTATGGCGGATTTTTGACTTTCCGCCATGAACCGCCATCCGCCATTAACAACATTGCAGAAGAGCACCTTTGATCCACACCCAACATTCCATTTACACCCACTCTTGAACCAGCTCACCTCCTCGGTCGAATTGCAGATGAAGCTTAGGTCCTGCCACCAGAGGGACTCTCTGTTAGTCCTTCTTGTCCTATCCAAATTCTTCCACCCACTATATTTTGATTCCAACACTTGTGCCCACAGTTCTCCTTGTTGGTGAAACAAATTTCATCGCCATTTTCCAATTAGTGCATAGTTAAATTTCACCAAATCCCTGACACCCAAACCCCCTTTCTCCTTTGGTAAACAAATTGATCCCCAATTCACCCATGCAATCTTCTTCTGGTCCAGTTGTCCTCTTCAGCATTCATTCTATAGTAGCTTTCCTGGTATTAGATTGCAGCGATGGCTCATCTGGTGGATTTCCCTAACATGGTGTGTCTAGCCCCACAGAAATAGGTTGGTCTTCTCAAATGACAGCCTCAACGTTAACAAGCTGATGGAAGATGCTACATTTTTTTGCTGGACTTGGCTGAGAAACCTCGAAAAAGGATTTGATATACCTTTCCACTATTGGTCCAGTAATATCAGGGAGGGATTTGTAAACAGGGGGAATTAGGACTAGCTGCTGGGATGATCTATGAAAACTCTACAGTCAGATTTTTGGTTCATTAATTTGTGCTGAATAGTTCGTATTAGAGAACCATACTTCTGCATGGGAGAGTAATGAGTTGTATATATAACAGTACCCCTTGTACTGCTTTATCTTATTAATATACTATTATTTTTGCTGATAAAAAAAAAAGACTGGATTATAATAAATCTTCGACTAAAACACCAATAGAATTTTTTTTCTCTTAAACTTCAATGACATTTAGTTTGATTGGTAGAACTAATCAGCTGAGAGGGAAGACATTAGGATACCATGACTCAATGAGTAAAATATTACTTCCAGATAATCATTGGATATATCACCCCAACATGCAATATAATTGTTAACCACAATCTCTTCTAAAAGCTTAGGCTATTAGGCAGAGACTACTCTTATATCTGCAACATATATTTTTTATAAGAACAAAGATAATGCACAGTAGTTCAAAAATAATGAAAATAAGTTTAAAGAGGAACAAAAGTACCTTGTGTAATGCATGATCAAAATCTTCCAACTTGCCAAATTCCCTCTCAAAGCGTAACCATGATTGGCATATGTCCTGAATTATTCTGTTTTTTAGGAACAGAAGGTATCATCTAATCCAAACAGTATTGCGTAACAAGTAAAATCACCCATACATGTTGCATGGCACAATAAGCACAATCTTCTTAGTCCTTTTTTCAAGGAAAAATAGAAAATAAAGAAAGTACTATGACTATGCTTTCACAGCTATGCATCCTGGAAACTTCAGCACAATGAAATGATGATTTCATCAATAGTTTTCTTCCTATTTTAATTGACTATACTCACTGGCAGATCCACAGTGGGGGCAATTGCCCCCACAAAGTAATTTTGTTTTTTACTTAATATGTCAAGTAATTATTTTTTCCCATAAAAAAATAAGTATTACTCCCATAAGATAATTATTTTTAAAAAAAGAATGTAAAAAAATATAAAGATAAAAGAAAAATTAAATTAGTACTAATTTTACACAGAAAAATAAATTGGCAATAATTTTAATCACAAAAATAAATTGGTTCTAATTTTAACCACTTTACCTTTTGAATTTTAACAGTTCCCAATCTCTCTAA
The DNA here is from genome assembly GCF_000004515.6 of Glycine max. Taxonomy (NCBI): domain Eukaryota; kingdom Viridiplantae; phylum Streptophyta; class Magnoliopsida; order Fabales; family Fabaceae; genus Glycine; species Glycine max. The sequence continues at coordinate 49,108 of NC_038252.2, read as the reverse complement.
CTAATATGAAAATGCATAGAGGACAATTGTAGTTTGTAGAAGTTTAGATATTTCGGTTTTTTGTTTGTCATGAGATTATGTCTTTTGTAAAAACTTTGATATTTTCGTCTGTAAAAATATTATAAACTATTTTTTTTGGCCCCACTAAAAAAAATCTGGATCCGCCACTGACTATACTATTGTGCTTTCCCTCAAGCTATCTAGCATTATTTGAGCATGAGCCTTAGCACAATATGATTGCAGTTTGTAACCCTGTGATCATGGGTTCCAGTTGCTAAAACAGCTTCCTTGCTCATGATGGAAATGTCGTGTATATATTCTCAAGCAAGGTTGTGAAAATAGAGATCCTATCTAGGATAAGAAAAGGGCTGAAGATTGTAAATCATGTATGATCTTGCCAAAAATAAAATAAAAAGAATGACAGTTGGAATCCAGATCAGATCTGATCTGTCTGGGCAAGACGCCAAGATTCCATCATCTGCTTTTTTATCTCAATTATTTCCTCTCTATAATGTTGCCATTTCCATGTATTCTGAAACGTGATCAAACGATCTTCCTAAAAATAACCTACCCATTTAATTGCAGGCCTATGTGGGTTTGGTCTCCATAGCCCATAGGTTAAACAGATTTGCTCTGCAGGTTGGCAAGCCAACCCACACATACTTTCTTGCATTAAATAAATTAATAAGGAAGTATCTAACCCGAGATGACTTATCTCGCACTCTTTCACTCAGCCCTGTGTCTGCCCTCTCTTATCACAGCTCGCTGCCCTCACTTCTCCCTTCTGACGCTCCTCATCATTATGGTCCTCCCTCTGCCCGCTCAGTCTCATCTCATAGACTCAGACCCTCTTTCTCTTTTGTCTCTCTTTCTTGTTCATCTCTCACATTCCATTCAAGGCTTCATCTCTTCAAATTTAAGTTCACAAACTAAATAGTTTCTTTCAAGAAATAACAAAAAGTTGATTATACCTCTGAACCAGTTCCAGAAAATCTTTTACTGTAGCATCTCTTGTATATGGACCTTGCTTCATTTATGTGACCCAATTCCACTTCCATTGCTATATAACCAGTCCATGACTCCAACATTGAACCACTACCAGAAGAAAATAGTTTTAAAAAAAGAGTCAAAAAGTAGTTTAAAATTAATTAGATGAATAAAACAAAATCAAAGTATTTGATGAACATTATCAAACCATATCTTCAGACAATTCTCCCAAACTCCACGAGCTGCAGTTATATCTTTCCCAAGTTTTGTTTCCAAACGAGCCCAATAAGCATGTAAATGTAGCAAACCCTCTGTATTCTTCAAGTATGGCGACAGATAATCCGATGCACGCTAAAAATAGTAAATAGTTAGCATATACCGCATAATACATTAAGTTGCAAAGGATACATTTTAGCTGATTCACAACAGTGATGAGTTGATTAGTTGGTGCAAATCATGTTCTTGCAACATGATAGATATTAAAATGCAGGTAAGGAAAAACAAGCAATAGAAATGAGGAAAACACTGATCCTGTTTGATTGAAATATGAAATACAGAAGGAAAGGAAATTCCTACTGCCCAGAGCTAGGCTCCTAAGAAGCAACCGTGAAGGCTCTTCTCCCAAAATAACAATAAAAGAATGTCCAATCAAATCCCCCCTCCCTGATTCTATAAACAAACAATATTCCCTTCTTCTCTCTCTTCTAACCAACCTATCCCTCCTAGTGTGCCACGTCACCCATCCTATGTTTCTTTCTCACATGCACCCTGCCCCACCTCTTCTTACCATCCTCTTCTTGGATCAAGGGCTCATTCAGCCCAATAACATTTGGGTCTGTATCACAACACATTACAGAAAAGACTAAACCAGTTCTATTTTCAAATGCAAGATAGCATAGATTTACTGAAAATAAATATAACCAACCTGAAAGGTCTCCCTTATTATTTTATATTCCAAATCCTCTTCATTGCTGGATGCCATTCTTCGCCTTAAGCCATCTACCCGGGTAAGAAACAAATCAAGATACTGAAACAAAAATATAAATAGAAATAGAAAAGTTTATAAGTGCAAATATTGATTATTGAAAGTTATGGGAAGTGGGGGAATGAAATTAGAAAAAGATAACATTACAAACACCGTAGAGAATGATGCAATCAAACTAATTAAATATTGGACATACCTCGTCAAGAGTTGAAAAGGTACACTGAAGGGACTTTTCAAAGATCTGAAATCATTAGCAAAATTGCCTAAATGACTCAAGCAAGTATGAAAAACTCTACCAAACTTTTTATAATCAAAGAATTTATTCAGAGGAGAAGAATATAAATACAATAGGATATGAAACCCTCAAGAACTAAAAGACAAGATCAGGAATAAAAGAAGAAAAAAATAACAAGAAAAATGCAACACAGCATGCCAATCTTTGTTGATCCAACAAAAACACCCCCTCAAAAGATCATGAGCAGAACACCACAAAGAAGCTAGGCCAATTACTTAATCCCAAATGAACTCAAGACAACCAGATCAACAACTAACAAATTCTAGCATTTATTTCCAACCAATACACCAAAGAACTGCAAGTTGAGAACAGAGTCATTTCCTTTTACCATCTCTACTAGTACCACCTCTAACATGAACACACAGGAACAATTAAAGATTGTGGGGGCAAACTCAATGTTCATCCAAAACACCAAACAAGCTATTCCAAAGAAAGGAAACTGCTGAACAATGCAAGAACAATGAATATTTTAAACTCAGTCTGAACATAATATAATCGGGAGATAAACAGTTAGAGGCCTTTGAATTTGAAGAGAACCGTTGGTATTTATCCTATTTAAAGCAACAGTCCAACAAAGGATCTAACCTTATATGGAAACTTATACAAAAGGAAAGAAGCATTACAAGGAAATGAAGAGAGAAAGTGGAAATAGGATTTGCAAGAAAACAAACCAAAAGTATCAAGGAACCAAATCCTTTTATGTCTTAGAAGAGAGATGTATCAAATCCAGTAGCACCAAAAGAGACTTTTTTTTTTTTTTTGCACAGCAAAAATAGAATTTAATTTATAATAAAAGACAGTAATTCAGAGAACGCCCTATCATGCAAATTTCTAAATTGAGTAAACTAAATTACAGTGTATGAGAAAGAGATAACAGAGAGAAGCTGCAAGAGAATCTTATATGGAAAGTAAGAAACAGAAAGTTGTCATTAAATCTAGCGCTGAACCAAAATACTGAGCTATGGATTTTAAGTCTTAACACTCGTGAACTCATGGTGGAAATTGTTAAATTTACTGTTGTAGCTTGATTTGGCATCAACTATAAAGATGTATTTTACTGTATCTATTCTGAAGTAGTAGACTTTAGGAACTTAGTCTGTAAAACTTTCTTTCTCCCTCTACAATCAGTTTTATATATAGGTTTAATTACTCATTTGATTCATATAGCTGTACAAACTTTACCTTTTAATCCCTATACTTAAAAATCATCCCAGACTGACCATATGGCATTAGCAATACTACATCTCCACATGAAAGCTCATCAATCAATATTAAGCATACAAAAGATGGGACATCAGCCTCCACCTTTTACAAAACTTTAAAGTAAACAGAATGTTCAAGGAGAAATCTAAAGATGCACACTGTACTCAAGTTAACTCCACAGCCTTGTAATTAGACAGCACATGATGGCCGGATGGGTTATCACAAGCTACCTTGCCTTTTATTGATAAAAAAAAAATTGACTATATGAGTTACAACGAAGACACTGAAAGAATCTATATATAGCTGTGCACAAAATTTATGAAAAACAAAAGGACAACATAGGAGTATACTTACTCGCTGTAGTGTTTTTCTATTTACCTGAAACTGTAAGTCTAACTATAGTCAGTAGTTAGTCAGTTAGTTAGGACAGCTGCGTTACAGCTGTCACTAACTAACTCAGGTTAGTTGGCAGTTACAGTTGTGTGTGTAACTGCTATATAAACTGAACTGTACAATTTTCTGTTGGGTTGATTTTCTTTAATGCAATCTCATTACTCCTTCTCTCTCTCTCTTCTCTCTAAATCCTTTAGACAAAATATAAAACCTTATTAACAATTCCATATGACTATTATCACATATGACAATATCTTTTTTCAACTGCAAATATTATCACATATGACAATATGCCTATGATAACAAAATCCCAAGGTCATCTATATGTCAGTATGGTAAACATTATCATGTGTGTCAATATTTCTTCCTCTTGGGGCAGAATAAAATTTAAATTAATGAGGAAGTATTAGAAAGACAAGTGCATCTTTTTACCAAGAACTTGCCTAGATTATTAAACCAGAAATTACATTATTTAATCATTAATAAACCATTCAACCTATTGAGGAATAAAGAAAAATTAATTGGATTTTCATTAATTTGCATCAAGAAAGGGGAAATTTGCCTATAAAGGTGGGTTGTATTCAAGAACATACTTCAGACAAGTCTTTTTCAGAAGCATGACCACGCTCCAATGAAAGCATACATCGAACCCAAAGTTCTCCAACCCAAGGGCAGTTCTTAGTCGCCCTAGAATAAACATTGTTGACAATATTACCAACCTAGAGAAAGAAGCAAAAGGGAGAAAACTCCAAATTAGAAATTGTGATGTGACAAAGTTAATACAAAAAAAAGCCCTATCCCACTAGGTGAGATTGGCTAACATGGATCACATGATGGCATTCGGTTTGGTTAAGACCAACTCTTCGAGGATATTAAGTACCATAAGATGTGACAAAGATAATAACAAAAGGGAAAATTAAAAACCTTCAAAGTGTTGTCCAAATTGCAAGTATAATCCAGCCAAAGATCAGGTGTTATAGGAAAGTCAGTAATGGCTCGTTCATATAGAACTTGAATTCTGGCTGGCGTTCCAGAAGACTGCTCAAATTTCAAATAGTTCTGCAATACAAATCTTTTTATTAAAAGGAGTTACACATAGTCACATACTAAAGAGCAATAATAAAATTCTAGGATTCTATCTCTTACAAGTAAATAGTCATATTTTGACTTGGACTTAGAGACATACCATGTAGTGTTGTAATCTTTCTGAATCAGAAACATTCGGGCTCAAAATCTGTTCTTCAAGATGAAAACGAGCATTATACATATCCAAGGCCTTCTGGTATGAAGCCGCAACATGAGGATAAATATCAACCAAGTCAATGGATTCAACATCTTGAAGACTTCCTTGTTCCACCTCCCAAGTCTTATAGGCAGTAATTGTTGAACTCATACCAGCAAGGGGAACAGACAACTGGCGGTGGAATAAACTACGAATGCTTTGAACTTGCTTTTCTTTGGCCTGCAAAGGTAGAAGAAAACTTAATGTACTACTGAAACAACAACCTATATGCCACCAAAAGCTTCAATGAGCCAAAGTCTTTTTGCAAATGTCAAAAGTTATTCTCCAAATCAACTTTCTCTTTGGCTGTTGGATGTTCTTTGTTATATAACTCTCGGCAAGACTTCAACAGATCAAAGTTAAACTACACTCTCAGTTGAATTTTCACATGTAGCTAAGAGTATGTTTGGATGGGGAAATTTAAAATTCTGAGAAATTTTTAATTTTAAGAATTTCAAATACTTCAATTGAAATTCTTTTATTTTCAAAATTTAGTGTTAGGATAAAAAAAATTAAAATTATGAGGGTGAAAAAAAGAATGAAAAAAAAAAATAAGATATGGTTGGTGTGCTAGTTATATGTGTTCCTCTACGCTCACACCCGATCGATGTTCCACGAGCTCAGACAGTGTTTCTTGAAGAAGACTGTAAAAAGAAAATTTTAATTTCTCACCTTTTAGAAGGAAACTGAAATTCCAGATTTTTAGTTGTTTAAAATTCTGTTTTAAAATTCCAAAATTTTAAATTCTTCACAAAAAAACATTCAAACAATGAATTCTAGATTACAGAAATTCAAATTCTCTGATAAATTACTTTCCTCAGTTAAAATTCTCTATCCAAACGCACTCTAAGGCCATTTTGGGCATTCAACGCACTACCTCAGCAATAACACTTTTTTTCCTGCAACTACATTGTTCTGTACTCAATTGTATCTGCCAAGTTAACAAGCTAAACCAAAACTTTTTTGGTAAATGCCAAAAGTTAATCTCCAAATCAAGTTTCTCTTTGGCTACTGGATTTTCTTAGTTCTTTAAATCCCCCTTCAACAAACCAAAATTAAACTATGCTCTCAAGCCTCAACTAAATTTTCTCATTTAGCTCTGGCCATATTTGTGCATTCACACTACCTCAGGAATAAAGCTTATTTTTGCTGCAAGTATGCTGTTCTGTCCTCAATATTATCAGCCAAGTGATACCTCTAGTTTCTAATCAATGAAAAAAATTAATTTCGTCTACAATGGGAATGTAAAGGATATATAAGCATCTACTTAAGAGATCAACATCCACATTTTGTTTTGACATATAATTTCATGCAAAAATACTTAACTAGATGTCTAGATGCAATGCTTGGGGCACAAAGTAAAACATTGTATTAACATGTAAAAACTAATAGTAGCATGTTGTTTAGCACCATCAAGATACATCTACGGTAAAGTTACAAATGTCCAGACCTGTGCATCAATATCATCGAAGGTTAGAAGTATAGCCTGCTCATATTTCCTGTATGCTTCCCATATTTTACTGCCTTCAGCAACATGCAGACCGGCTGCAGTAAGGGCACTCTCAAACAGATCCCTTGCCTTGGAAATACCAGTAGGTGAACATTGGCGTACCATTGGATCAAACTCTTGTACAAAATTAATGTAGTCACACCATAGAGAGACAGACTGAAATTGAGGATAATGCAACAGTTGAGCGAAACCTTAAAAGTAATAATATGGTTATAAATGATGGGGGGAAGTTGTTCCTGGTTCTCCTACCACATCTAAACCCTTAAGTATCCAATTTAAGGATCTACAGTTTAAAAGATAAACCTTCTTCTTAACTAGGAAAAGACAAACAAATGAATTGTTCTAAAGCTGGGAGCATATTGAAGTATAATAACCAACCAGATAATCAAACACCCCTCGTTCGTAAAGCTTCAGAATTCTAGAGAAAGCCTCGGGTCTGCATGGTAGAGGGAAAGCGTAAGAAAAAGTAGGTCAAGAAATACTAATGGGAATGGAAAAAGAAAGTCAATGAAAGAGAAAAGGACCGAGTAGCAGTGTTGAGAGAAAGCTCATCTTTGATCCATTGGCGCCATATTGCAGGGCTCAACGGAAAGAGTTCACTCATAGCTTCCCTGGCTCTTGACAGTTTATCAACATCACCCATTCTCCTCAGAAGCGTTATATACTGAAAAGGAGGATCATCAACACCAAACTAGAGAAAAGAAGAAAAAAGTAGGGTAGAGATGAAATTACTTGCAAATGAGCATCGTAGTTAGAGGGATTAGTAACAAGCTCGGTCTGGAGAGATTCGAGTTGGAGGTTCTGCTGAGCTTCGTCCTCAGAATCAGAGTCGTCGAAATCAGACATGGAGTTGTCTCTGTCACGCTCTGCTTCTGCGGTCAGGGCTAGGGTTTCCTTCATCCTCTCGTCGGAATCAGACATGGCTTTGCTTTTTTCGCGCTCTGCTTCTGCGGCCAGCATTAGGTTTTGCTCCATTCTTACAGTGGATGGGTGCTTGCTTCTTGCTTCTTGCTTCTTGCTTCATGCCTTTATCTATCACGGCCGAATACGCTGTTTCGCTCCATGAGACCGAACAATCCTCCGAACCTATAAAAAATGGGCACCTGTTAAATATTTTTATTAATAGGATGAATTATAATTTCAGTCTCCTGTAATTTTAAATCTATAATTTTTTAATCCTTTATTTTTAAATAAAATGTGTTCCTTAGCGACCATTTATTTATAAATAAAATAATAAATCAGTAACACATTTTTTTAATTAATTATATAAACATTATTTTTTTTATATATCATTTATCTAGAGTTATTAATTTTTTAAAATTAACAAATATTTAATATATAAATCTCTTAATTTTATTTTATATGTTTTTATTTTGAATAATTTACATGTTTTTATTTTTATTTTACCAACTTTTATTTAAATTTCATGAATTAATATGAAAATTAGATGAATTTTTTGTAAACTGATTTCTACTAAACATAAATGAAAGTGGTAAATATATGAAATTTCATTTATAGCCTCTTAAGTTGGACCCAGGCATGTTCAGGACACATTAGTAAATTAGACTTTGTAAGTTGTTATTGGACTTGGTTGAGTGAGCTAATTGAGGGAGGAGTGTTGCTAGGTGCACCCAGCATTATTGCTGGTGCACCCAGCATTCTTAAAAAATGTCAAAATTGTCTTTGTTTAGTTTTTCTCCTACGGATCAACTTGATCCGTAAGTTGATTCGTAAGAGACTTACGGATCAACTTGATCCGGAAGTTACGGATCAAGTTGATCCGTAAGAGGAAAAATAATTTTTTAATATAATTTTTTAGAATAAATTTGTTTAGAAGATGATATTAAAATACTTACTCAGTCCCATTATAATTATTGTTTAAGGTTATTTTATACATATTAATAAAAATCAATAAATACATAAAAGATAATATTATAAAGAATTAATCATATCATTATTAATATTATAAATAATATAAAAAAAATAATTAGTATTGTATAAAAAATTAAAATACTAACTACTTTATAATACATTTTAAAGTTATATTTTGATGTCCATTTATATAAAAAATTAAAATACTAACTACTTTAGATAACGAATGATGTCCATTTTTTGGTTAATTATTTTTTTTACCCCATTTTCAACTTCTTTATTTCAATTATATTTAACGTTATATTTTTAATTATTTTTTATTAGTTGGTAAACTAAGTTAACTAGACCATTTTAATAACACGCGTGTATATAGACACAAATGGAATACACAATCAATGAAAATAAATAAAACTAACATTAGTAATGAAAATAAATAAAACCAACAATACTCATGAAATGAGTTCATGTACAATATGTGTATATACAAGGAATATCAATGTAAAATATGTACATAAACTAAGCCTGATCAGTGTGCCGTCTGCGTCTACACCTAACGTATACTAGATGGTCCTGTGTGACACTCCTGGCCAATCTGAGACATTCTTCGATCACCTCATGTGTCGATGAGCCAGGCGTGACCACCCCTAGACTCAGATGACGCTCCAACCGCTCAGCAATGTCATCACAAACTTCCTGTTACATACAAAACAAACTAATTACACAAATTATTATGCAAATATTGAGGTAAATGACGTAAATTATTAGTATTACTTACCACTGCATGTCTGGGCTCCTCCGTAGATGTCGACGATGCTTCTGGCTCCGGCACGCGAGGGATATCCGTCTGCGGGGCCTGAGGGACGACTCGGGGCTGCGGGGCATGACCATGAGGCAGAGGATCTACTGTGTGGCCTGGTGTCATGAAAGGATGGGAGATGCGGAAGAACCAGTCGATGTAGTCACTGGAACACGCCCCTGGCACCACACACACCTCACCTGCAGATACGATATGATCCTCGTAGTGCATCCACCTATCGTGTATATCATCATACGAGACCCATGAATCGACAGGAGGAGCAGGAATGGTCTGCGTGTAACCAAACTGCCACACGACCCTCTCCGGTCGGTAATACACAGCAACATGCCCCCAGCGCAAGAGACCGGAGTAGCATGATCTGACGTGGAAGTCCCGGACCTCCCGATGCTCCCCATACGGGATCCAACAGACATCCGGAATCCGGAGTCGGTTCAGGTGCTCCCTATACGACGGCATGCAAATGCTCTTCACGGTCTTCTTCGTCACAATCCATCTGCACGCACGCGGAGAAGCCTCGTCGTAGTCCTGATCAGCGGTGGACTCCGCAACTGACGAAAAGTGCTCGTAAATCCAGCACTACAAATGTAACATTCAAATTATAAACATTAATAATGAAAGTGTAACAAAATTTAAAGTTGAACATTGTTTAGCCTGAATGAATGAAAAACATATTAGTTGCCTGCAGCAGTGTGATGTAACCGCCAAGCTGTCGACTGTGGCTCATGGATGCATCGTTCAGCTAGTCGTACATATGAACCAAAGCAGCCACTCCCCAAGCGTACCTATCTATCATACTGAGGTCCCGAAGGGCCTCCAAGTAGACAACATGAACATTGGTTGCACTCTTGTTAGCAAACAAAGTGCAACCCAGCAGGTGAAGAAGATATGCACGAGCCGCAGCTGTCCAATGACCTGCCTGGCATCGGCGCTGATATACATCACGTACCCATTGCAGGCGTACGTACGGTCCGCAACACTGGACTGTCTCAGCCCTAGCAAACTCTGGAGACACCATCAGCAAGTCCACCAGCATCTGAACCACATCATCCACGTGCAATGGCTCAAATGCGTGAAAGTCGCTTATAACGGGAAGATGAAAAAGAGAGGAGACGTCGTCCAATGTGATGGTCAGCTCACCCACCGGGAGATGGAAACTAGACGTCTCCCGGTGTCAGCGCTCCACAAACGCGGACAAAAGTCCCCGATCGTCGGTGTCTACCGAACACGCGATCAGAGGACTTAGTCCTGTACCAGCGATGAGTCCCTCAATGGCAGGGACAGGCCTGCCTAAGCTATGGACCTTCCTCCCATGCGAGGATAACTTCAATTCAGGACGCTCCTGAATTGAAGTATAAAAGGAACGCAAAATTCGTTAAAATAATCATTTAAAGGAAAACTAATTTCAATCATAAAGTATAATTTACAAGTAACTAAAAATAAATAGTATAAATACCTCTCCCGTCCATACGCTGCAAGCAACGTGATCTGCATACGTTGTCAACACAGATGGGTCGCTCGGACCACCCGGAAATCCCTGAGGCTAATCCTCAGCCGCCTCTGCGCCTGCGTCCGCAGGAATGTCCTCCACAGCAGCTGGTGCCTCCATCGGGTCATCCTGAACATCTGGTGCAGGGATGACTCACTCATCGATGTGATCCGCAGTCACAGCGACTCGCTGCCTCCGTGCGGATGCAGTAGGTCGTCGACGCTGCGGAGCATCATCAGAATCATCACGATCTCCTCTGCCAGTAACCTGACCTAAAACACGACCTAATCCTCTCGTCCTAACCATGATCTGCAAATGAGTGACACAAATTCAATCACCCATTTCATTCACTCAAATTTCATTGGTCTAACGCAAATTTTATTGACTGAAAGTCGCACAAGCTGTCAGGCTTTCAAGAAAGGCATGCCAAGAAAGGCTACACATGTTAGGCTTTTATCGGGTTAGTTTTTATTCAGTACACTATATGATTGAATGGAAATTGATTATGGATCCTAATATTATTGATATTAGATGAACAAAGCCAAAGAAAGAAGAAATCAATCTTCTTGAAATGGAAGCAACTCCATATTGTTTCTTGATGATCCTTTATTCCCTCTTGATCCTTGGGTTTCTGGCTCATGCTTTGTTCATGATCTTATCCTTAGTCTTTTTTCAGTGAGGTGCGCATGTTTTAATAGGTTTTGTACACTTTTCAGACTCATTGGGGGAATATGCTTCTAATGACAAACAAAATAATTTGAAATCAACATGAGTGACTAGTGAAAAGGCTCTCAGTGGTTTGAAATTAACTGAGAACTAGCTCTTAGGATAGTTGAAGACAATACTTACTATCCTAAGCTCAAAGGCTCTCACTATTTTCAGACAATGTTAACAATTAATACTCCTCATCTTTTGGCAAATAGAAGCCTCACTTATGTGGACTGGTCAAGCTTTATGCTTATTCATTTGGTTCAACCTATAATTTTTGGAGCAACTAGATAAAGAATGACCGATCAACATTCAAAACAGAAGATAACTTCTCATAGATTATCCCAATAAAAAAGCAAAATCTCTTTCCTCTCAAAGATATACTAGCACTTCATACATTAACATCTACTCCTTCTTCCTCTTGGATTTGAACAACATATTCAAAAGTATGGTCTTTTTTAATTAACTAGTGATATTGAAGATGAAGATTCCTTATCTAAACAAATTGATAAAAGCAAAAAAAAAAGAAAAACTAGCAAGATCTTTTAGCCTATCATAGAGAAGCTATGTAGAATTGAAATAAAAGATGACTAAGTATACTAATGTCTCGACAACCTTCAATAAGAGAGAAGGAATTATATGTGATGGGATAAAGAAAAGTTTAACTATCCACTAAAAAAGAAAGAATGGGAGTTTAGAAAAGTTTCAACAGTTTGGGTGAAATTGCTAGATAGTCTCAACAGTTTTAGAATACCACCAAATTTTGTTACATTCCTACAAAATTATGATAGTGATGATTGAATATCACAAGATTTATTTATATCACAAGAATTGTATGGTTTTTCTTTGGCTCTCAAGTGACAAAGGTCATAAGCTTGTTCATGTCCTCATGGGCTTGAGGCACAAGACTTCTCAACTAATTGAACTATAAAAAAATCATATCTTTGGCACTTGGGTATAGGCCTTACTTGGGAGCAGCCACATTTTTGTTTAAAATATGTTTTTCTATTTTGAAGCCTTATAATAGCATGAAATTGTCAGAAAATGAAAATTTGTGGTGGCTTTAAAAATCTTAAGAGATCAATTACAAATATTTTACAAGATCAACGACACAATTACTATTATTTTAGTTTAGAGACCTAAATAAAAACTCCTAAATAGTTGAGGGAATTAAATTAACCTTGAATGAACAGAAACAAACAATTTTTCACATGGATATGTAAATAAAAACACCAAAATTCCTAATTAAAATAAAGCTGTGACTTTTACGGATTACTTGATCCGTAAGTTACTCAACATACTTTACAGACCACTTGATCCGTAAGCATCTTCCGGATCAAGTTGATCCGGAAAATGCTTACGGATCAAGTGATCCGTAAGCTACTAACAAATAGTTTACGGATCAACTTGATCCGTAAACATCTTCTGGATCAACTTGATCCGGAACATACTTACGAATCAGGTGATCCGTAAAGTATTCACAACAACTTTCCGTTTACGCCATGGCCGACAACAATTGAAGCAACAATGGAAGCAACAATGCAAGCAATAACAAACAAAAAAAGGGACAATGGAAGCTTACCTCGATGAAGAACAGAAGAGCAGAACCTTGTGGAAGAATGGAAGAAGCGCACTCGAAGGAGGGAGAAGCAGTAGCTCGCGTTGGAGAAGCACAACCACCTCGCGGAAGAATGAGGAAGAAGGAAGAAAGGGCCGCCGGCGGAAGAGTCTCGCGGAAGGAGAAGATGCTCGCAGAAAAGAAAGAAGAAGAAGAGTCTCGCGGGAGGAGGAAAAGAAAGAAGAAGAAAAGGCCTTTTTAAAAAAAATAATAAGGGCATTTGTGACTTTTCACAATAAGTGTTGGGTGCACCAGCAATAATGCTGGGTGCACCTAGTAGCACTCTTGAGGGAGACTTGAATGGGCCAAAGACAATAGAGAAGATAAGTCATGTGGGTATAGTGAACTTGGAAAAGAAATAAGTTAAAAAAGGGATTAAAAAAAAAGAATGAGTCGGCTTTAGATTTTTCTTCTTTTCCTTCCTTAGATTTTTTTCTCTCTATTTTCATTTTGATTGATACACGTGACTGGTTGAACTGTGGTTTCTGTAAATAGGATTCGATTGTGCAATATGAAAGAACTAAACAATGATTCTGATATTCAGACTGAGGAGTTTCTTTTTTCATTTCTCTGTTTGGATACGTTTTTCATTTGGTGATTGTGTTTTGGGTGGGAAAGGACATTTTGGTTTTCTACAAAAATAGTTACAAAACAAAAGGTGAACATTTTCTCTATATGATTTTGCTGAAAGATTTTGGTATTGCACAAAAGACTTAAATTTATGAGTTGATTCTCTGGTTGATCGTGTTGCCAAATTATGTCGAATAGACGATTATTATTAGTTGTTGATTATTTTTTCTCTTTTTAATATTATATTATTTTTTTCTCCAGGCATGGCACGTCACAATAATTTCGTAAGGGATATAGATAATACAAAAGATACCTTGAAGCTTGCAGTTAGAATCATAAACCTATGATTTGTTGAAACTAAAGATGAATCTAAACAAGTTGGAATGAATATCCTAGATGAAAATGTTGTCTTATTTAACTTTCTTATGTTGTTAATTGATATTGTATGATGTTATAATAATTTATCTTTTCATATTATTACCTTTGGACTATGAGTTTTGTTCTCGCATACTGATAAGATTCATGTCCTAATAAGAAAGGATGAGTTAAATACATGGAAATTGACTTTAAATGAGAACAACAGTTATATGATGCATAACTTTAAAATTGTAAACAATGAGGGCCAATATAAGCTATGTTTGCATCCGTATAAGTTAATTTTTACCGATGCCTCTATTCTCATAGAACAAGACCTGCCTAATATCCCTTTAAAGGCATATGACTTTATTATTTTTGTTGATATCCTTGCTGGAACCTACTGACATGATCTGTTAGTTGCTAATGTTATTTATTGTTAAACAAGTTTCAGTATCTTATGTTTTTGTCTACAATTAGTTTTATGTAGTGAGGATGTATATGAATTATTATCTTTTTTCCCTATTTTCTTTCATATTTTAGATGCCATTGGTGTTGTTCATGAGTTGGCATCACATCATATTTATAGTAGTCCAAAGAGGGTCCTCTTTACCATGAAAGATCTAAGGTACAATAACTATTTCTATCTATTTTATTATTCTTTGTGTGCTTAGTATGAGCTTTATATAATTATTTTTTTATCATAGTAGTCAAATTGCTACTTGTACTCTTTGTGATGACCTTTGTTTACAATTGGTGAATTATTTGAGAGAGACGGGTGTGGTTATTATGTTAACACACACTAGCATCAAAGAGGCACAAGGTTTTGCACTTTTGATTTGGATTTTAAAAAAAATGGTGGCTTGGTCATATTTTTTTCTATTACTTAATCATCAAACTTATTTCCTATTATTAAATTGACAGGAGTTTACCCAATTACAATAACTAATACATGGCAGGGTTCAAAGTTGTTGATTAATGCTAGTAGAATCTATCCTGAAGTAAGGAGGTTGACCTATCCAAAATTTGTGACAAAGTTTGTATATAATAAAAGAGATAGGTGCGGGAAACCACGCAAAAAAAAGGGTTCACAATTGGTAAGTTAATTTGGATTTCACCTACCCGTGGAGAACTATATTACCTAAGGATGATGTTGACGGTGTGCAAAGGGCCTACCTATTATGAAGATATAAGAATAGTGGCAAATGTTGTGTATCCTACATTTAGAGATGTTTGTTTTGCAGTGGCCTTTCATCAAGATGATAAAGAATATGTTGAATCAATTAAATAAGCAGAATACTAGGTATAGGTCATTACTTGAGAAAACTTTTTGTTACAATGCCAATCATAAATTCCATTAATAAACCAGAGGAGGTTTTGGAAACAAACATGACATTGGTTGGTTGATGATATTTTATATTGTCAGCAGAGAGTATTACATGATGAAGGTAATTTATACATTTAATTATCTTAATACATTAGATATGTATTATACACACACACACACATACCAATCCTTATACATATATATTAAACAATATCCACTTTATTTGTTTATTTATTTTTACTGTGCTATATAGCTTTGCAAGTGAGTAATGATGAATTGAAAAATTCAACTTTATTGGAGATTGAGAAGTTGTTGTGTGCAAGTGGAAAGAGATTAAAAGGATTATCCACCAATACCATGCACAACTGCAAAATTGCCCAATTATATAGGAAATTGTGTGATACATTTGGAACTAGATTTTGATCTTGCTGAATTAGATGTTGAATTCAAAACATTATTCTCTGCTCCTACTGGTATCATTCATTTTACATTCCATTCATTATCATTTTAAGTAATTATGTTCTGTAATTGATTTTTCTATTAATTAATTATACTAACAAATAGTTTTTTTTAACACAGATAACTATCATATAATTTTATTATATTTTTAGATGACCTTATTACCTTTAAACTTTAACGTATTCATTTGTTAATTAATTCTACTGACAAACAGTTTTTCAACTAAAAAAATGTTTTAGATGAACAACTACAAATATATAATCAAATAATGCAAGTTGTTATTGAGGAAAAGAGCGACATGTTTTTCTTATACATATGTGATGGCACAAGCAAAACATATATGTGGAAAACTTTGGCTTCAACACTTAGCAAAGAAAAAAAATTGTTTTGACAATTGCATCCACTGAAATTGCTTCTTTATTACCACCTAGTGGAAGAACAACACATTCAAAGTTTAGGATTCCTGTGCCAACTTTAGATGACTTAGTTTGTAATATAACCCATGGGAATGAGTTAGCTGAGTTGCTTAAAGTTACAAGTTTGATTACATGGGATGAAGCACTTATGACACACAAATTTTGTTTTGAAGTACTAAACAAAACCTTAAATGATATAATGGAAATTAGTGACGATAGTGACATTGTTTTCGAAGGAAAAGTAGTTGTTTATAGTGGAAACTTTAGGTAAATCTTACCTGTGACTCTGAGAGTAACCTGTTCGGACATAATGCACGTAATTATAAATGCATCTCGAAGTCACTGTCATGTCTTAAAACTTACTAAGAATTTGCGCTTGTAGTCAAATTCAGACACTACACATGAAGTTACAAACTTTGCAAAATGAATCCTTGAAATTAGAGATGGGTATTTAGGTCAGGCAAATGATGAATATGGTACAATAAAAATACCAAAAGAATTGCTTATCCTTAACTACAATCCAATTGATGCTATAGTTAAATCTAGATACCTTAACCTAAGCAACATTACAAGGATTCAAGTTTTTACAATCTAGGACTATTTTAGCATCAACTAACGTAATTTTTTACTAGATCAATGATTATGTATTTTTTTTTATCTGAGATATATTTACTTATTTTCTCAATGCCATATTAAGCATTGCTAAAATGCCTATTTAATATAAAACTCATAAATGATCAACTAACTCACTTTGTATTTAACTTTTATTTTTTTATTATTTAAAAAATTTAGAAAGGAAGAGCTTCCTGGTAAAAAAATAAAATGGAAGAGTTATTTATTTATTCAGTACAATATACTAGTGCTAAATTACGAATACTCTGGGAAGTAAGTATCTCGCGCTGCGGTGTATAGAATTAGAAAGAGAAAGATAGGGGTTGTGTCGGCTTGAAGCCAAACACGACCTTATCGGCGATCCAATTTCGATCTGTGCAAATCGTAACCCTACTCACTTGCTTCTGCAATTCTGGTGGACTGGATCCATTTTCATCTCAATTCTCGTCTCTCTTCAGTAAGTTAGGGCACAGCACACAATAACAATTCATTCTCTTAGACATGGCTTCCGCTGCGCCAGGTTTCGCTCCACTCTTTCACTTTTATTACTGATTTCATTGCTTCCTTTCTAATATTAAATAACATATTTCCTCACATCTATCTAACTGCTTATTCATATTTAGCTTGCTATGCCCATGACGTTGTTCTCTTTCTTTCCTCATAATAATTCACATTCAATGCAAATGCTGCTTCGATTCAACATGCATATCTGCTTGCTACCAAATATAAGTAAACACCACTAATTGGGCTTCGCCTCAAACATAGCTTCGTAATTGCTGTCAGCTGTGCTTTGCCTCAGCAAAGGCTCCCTTCACCCTTATCAGCTTGAATAAAATGATATCATCTAATAAGAAGTAGTTTTAGCATTTTTAAAACCACATAAGCCCTTTCATGTGTTGTTTTATAGGTGCAACCAATGATGCTTTATACAAGGAATTGTGGCATGCCTGTGCTGGACCCCTTGTCACTCTTCCGCGTGAAGGGGAGAGAGTTTATTACTTCCCGCAAGGTCATATGGAACAGGTATAACTTGCCTGGGCATGTTCTCTTAATTTCTGACTTTAATTGAATGAGATGCTTCTGCTACTACTTTTTTTTTCATTTTTTTTAATCTTGCTCCAGACAATGTTTTGGTTACTAGCTTAATTGTTTTGTTTCCAATTAATATCTTGTTGACGTTGTCATGGTTTACCTTACAATGCTTCTCATAACAATTTTATCTGGAAAATATTTGTTCTTTCTTGACCTTACTTGCTTTTTGGTGGGAGATGTCTTTGTTTATGGTATGTTGTTTGTTGAGTTTTAAATCTGCACAAGCTGTGCTTGGTCACATACTCTATTGAATTGTTTATGCTTATGCTTTTGATTATTACATTGTCAGGAACCAGTTTCTCTCGTGATGGCATTTCAAATCATACTTTAGAAGTAACTTTGATCCATAATTCCAGACTTTTTTCTTGTTGAGCTTGAGCACAATATGATTTTTGTTGTACTTGCATTGTAAAGTTTTGTTTTTATCTTACATGTGCTTTTTTATTTTATAGCTTGAGGCATCTATGAATCAGGGATTGGAGCAGCAAATGCCTTCCTTCAATCTGCCGTCTAAAATTTTATGTAAAGTGGTCAATGTTCATCTTCGAGTGAGTCATGATTTTCTTCTGCAATCTTACTGGATACTTTTGTGTTGATTTGGAAATTTGTTGTGCTTCACTATGATCATATTGTATGGTTAAATTCTTCTTGATCATGTAGGCTGAACCTGAAACAGATGAAGTATATGCACAAATAACTTTGCTTCCTGAAGCAGATGTGAGTGCACTCTTTTTCTTTGCTTGACATGGTTGTTATCTTTCAACATTTTCTGTTTTCGATTATCTCTCAACTCATTTTCCAGTCATATAGTTTCTTGCCCATTTAGTTTTTTTTTAAATCTCATTTTATGTATTTCTTAATTTTCCGTGTCTTGTTGGTTTAGCAAAGCGAGGTGACAAGCCCTGATGATCCTTTGCCCGAATCTCCAAGGTGTACAGTCCATTCATTTTGCAAGACACTCACTGCTTCTGACACTAGCACTCATGGAGGTTTCTCTGTTCTTCGAAGGCATGCAGATGATTGCCTGCCGCCACTGGTTAGTATTTTTTATCATTCTGAAAGTCATTAGACACACTTGTTCATGATTGTCTTCAGTTGTCCTTTACTCTATAATTTTCATGTTTTGTTCAGGATATGACTCAACAGCCACCATGGCAAGAATTGGTTGCAACTGATCTGCATGGGAATGAATGGCATTTTAGACATATTTTTCGAGGTATGTAGCTTGCCAGCCCCGCACCCCTAATTTTTGGACTGTTTATCATGTGTACCTATTAAAGAGTGTGGATGTGGTCGTTGCATATTTCTACAGATTGAATATGCTGAGTAAGCATACTGCGTTTGGAATATGCAACAATTTTTTCAAAGTAAAACAAATTTTAGGACTTGCGTGTTATGCCAAGCATGCTCGATAGATTTTTTTTGTAGAGTTGTAATCGGAAAGGGATTAGTTTTCTTTTTATGATATCAATCTTGTATGCTATGTATAATTATGTATCTCTTTTTCATATTGCTAGTTGACCTATAGGTACTTAACTTTTCCTTACTGACAGAATAGAGCTTCACTTAGGTTTAATTTTTTGGAGTAAATTACACTAACCATCCCTAAGGTTTTGTGAAATTATACAGACTTCCCATTTTTTCTACTCCTACACTAACCCTCCTTAATGCTGTGTTTGGTTGATGGGTGAGGGAGAGAAATAGAGAAGAAATTGTGTGGATCCCACACCTCCTACACTCTACTTTGATTAAAAAGTTTCTTTTCTATTTCCATCCTCTCAACCAAACAGCATAATTGTTTGAAAAACATTGCACCATGTTTCCCTTCAAGGGAGGTTGCTGTAAAAGTTAAAAAAGCAGGGTGAGTTTGTGTAATTTCATGAAACCTCAAGGGTGGTTAATGTAATTTACTCATGTTTTTTGGGGTGTGTAGTTCACTTTACCATTAGCTTTTCAGTTGGTCTGTTAATTTTTCTTTCAGTTGAATGAATGTTACTCATCAGTAGCTTTTTCAGAAAAGGTTCTCTGATGTAAATCCTGACATCATTTATAACTTTGTGGGTTCGCAAGTGAATGCCCTGCTGTTATGTTATTGAATTGTATAATATGAGATGGGATGATGAGATTAGATTTGATGTTCATAATGTCAGCGAGTTCCTGACTGTGCAGAGTAATATGCAGGACAACCTAGGCGCCACTTACTGACCACTGGGTGGAGTGTCTTTGTCAGTTCCAAAAAATTAGTGGCTGGTGATGCATTTATATTCTTAAGGCAAGTTGTTTAGTTGAAGTATTGTACCTTCCTCTGAAGGCAAGACAAAGTACTTAGCATATTTTTCATTGCTTTTTGTTCCTCCTTGTTAGTGATTGTGGTTTTGTTTTTCTTGTATGCAATATTCCAGGGGTGAAAATGGAGAGCTGCGAGTTGGAGTTAGGAGACTCATGAGACAGCATAGCAACATGCCATCTTCTGTTATATCCAGTCACAGTATGCATCTGGGTGTCCTGGCTACTGCATCTCATGCCATTGCCACAGGAACATTGTTTTCTGTATTTTACAAGCCCAGGTCTTGTTTTTCATGCTATGAAGTTATTAGTTTTCACGTCAATATTATATTATCAGTTCATGATGTTGTTCTTGCCCAGCTTGTTATGTTTTGCTAACATTAATGATACCTTGAACTAACATAGAACTGTGTTTTGTTTGTATTTGTATGTTTGTATGCCTGCTTTTGTGCAATTAATAGACAATTTTCTTTATTAGTGAAATTAATTTGACTTGATTGGGATGATATTTAAGTTTGCTTTTGTTGCTTTATTGAGATTTTCTGCTGACTTATCAATATTTATTTTATAGAACTAGCCGGTCTGAGTTTATTGTGAGTGTCAACAAGTACCTTGAAGCTCAAAGTCATAAACTTTCTGTTGGGATGAGATTCAAAATGAGATTTGAGGGTGATGAAGTTCCTGAAAGAAGGTGCACTAGCTGTTGCTTGAAAATTTATTTTTGATTTTAGTGCGTTGTGCAATCTGATAAACTGACCCCTCCCCCTGAATACAGGTTCAGTGGTACGATTGTGGGTGTTGAAGATAATAAGTCATTAGTCTGGGCTGATTCTGAGTGGCGGTCATTAAAGGTTAATGAGGCTTTAGTTACGCTTCCAATTTTTTTTTTCTTTTTTGTAGTTTGCACTCCATAGAATTCAAATTTTTAAAATTTTTCCACGTATGTTTTAATTTTGGTAAAAACTACCAAAAAAAAACAGACATTATTCTTCCTTGTCTTTAAATTGGTTAAGAAAGATCAATAATGAGGATGCTTTGTTTATGGAACAATCTAGTAATGATATTTCCTTGATGGTTGGATATATTAACTGGTCTATAAGGAAAGAGATGTTATTGAAAAAAAAAAAAGAGAATTTAGGTGCCAGAAAATGGCCAAGATTTTGTGTGCATGATGAGGGCAAAAGACAACATGCTGACGACACCTTGATAATTCACCAGGATTTGAAATTTATGTAGCAGCTTTTGGTTCATTAGTCTTATGATCTATGATGTATTTCAGGTTCAATGGGATGAACCATCGTCTATTTTGCGTCCTGATAGAGTTTCTCCATGGGAATTGGAGCCACTTGTGTCTAACCCTCCTACAAACTCCCAGCCATCCCAAAGAAACAAGAGATCGCGGCCTCCCATTCTACCTTCAACAATGCTTGATTCTTCTCTGCAAGGTGGCTTGGGCATACCTAATTTCTCTATAAAATTGTGTTATCCACACTGCTTTTACTCAAATTTTCTTTTTCTGTGCATCAGGTGTATGGAAATCACCAGTTGAATCTGCACCATTCTCTTATCGTGACCATCAACATGGGCGAGATGTCTATCCATCAACCAATTTCAATTCCACTGCAACTGGTTTTCTTGGTTTTGGTGGGAACTGCTCTGCTTCCAACAAGTCAATATATTGGTCTAGTAGGATCGAAAACTCCACAGAATCTTTTTCTCCTGTAGCAGTTAAAGAATTTGGAGAGAAGAGACAAGGGACTGCAAATGGATGTAGGCTCTTTGGGATTCAGTTACATGACAATTCTAATTCTAATGAAGAAAGTCTACCAATGGTCAGTTTGTCAGGAAGGGTGGGTGATGATGGCCTCCTTCCATCTTTGGATGCTGAGTCTGACCAGCATTCTGAACCATCAAATGTTAATCGATCTGATTTCCCTTCGGTAAGTTGTGATGCTGAAAAATCATGCCTGCGGTCTCCCCAGGAGTCACAGAGCAGGCAAATAAGAAGTTGCACAAAGGTAGTATAATTGTTTGTGTTGGTGTAAAACACCCTGCATCCCCTCCCCATTTTAATTTACAATACTGCAACATTCTTGGCAGTTGGCATTAGTTTCTTATGTTCTAATTTAGTTGACTGTATGACAAGTTATATGTATTTCATTTTTGCATCTTCATTTTATAGAATTGTATGATGATTTTTAGCTCCTTATAATATGTTTTTAGAATCTATCTGAATTATTGACATCATCTGATACAGTCCGTAATATAATGTTGGATATGTAGATCTAATATATTTTATTCACACACTGATACACAATACAAGTTTCCATTGTCCAGATACACTACAAGTTCCAATGTTTCCATGGTCCACACAATCTTTATCAATTGGGTTCATCTGGAAAAAATCTTTCAACATTTTCATTGAAATACATTCCATGAATCATCATTAGCTAGAATATTGTCTTAGCAACAGTGATAAAAGTTATAGTAAGTAGCAAGGGTTAAAAGGCTTTTTTCTTTTGGATGATTCCAATTAAATTGTATTCATCTTGTTTTCCTTGGACTGGAAAGTAGTTTAGCATTCTCTGGTTGACAAGAGGGCAATCCCTGCGTAGTGTAATAAAATTATTTATGATCCAAGTTTTTTATTATTCCAGGTTCACATGCAAGGTATGGCTGTTGGAAGGGCTGTGGATTTAACACGGTTCGATGGATATGAGGATCTGCTAAGGAAATTGGAAGAGATGTTTGACATCAATGGTGAGCTCTGCGGATCGACAAAAGAATGGCAGGTTGTGTACACTGATAATGAAGATGATATGATGATGGTTGGGGATGATCCATGGCTGTAAGATCATTTGATACTAGCATATATTTACTTGGACGCTTTATTGTGGCACAACATTTTGTAATTTTGTATGTGTATGTTAAATTCTGACTTGCTATTTTACTGCAGTGAATTTTGTAGCATTGTGAGGAAAATTTTCATCTACACTGCAGAGGAGGTGAAGAAGCTTTCACCCAAAATAGGACTTCCAATCAGTGAAGAAGTTAAACCCTGCAAAATGGACTCTGAAGCAGTAGTCAATCCTGGGGACCAGTCATCTATTTTGGGGCCTGGTTGCTAATGTCTTGGGTCTTCCAATATTTCAGTTGTTATATATACAATACAACAGATATTGGGATGAAAGTAGGAAGTAGAACGTGAGAAAAACGAGTATGAAACCTGGCAAGCACTTCATCATGGCCTATTGGAGAAACGAGAATGAACCTGGCAAACAATTCATCATTGCCTATAAGGAGCATATCATTGGTGTATTCTGCATCTATACAGGAGCAGCATGACAGCACCAAAGCAGAGGGCTGGTGTGGTATAATACTGTTTTATCTACCTTGGAAGATAGGCTTGGGGTGTGGCTTTTCTATTTCTTTCATAGCTCCGTTATCACCAAGTCTCGATCGCCCTTGCTTGTTCAGTTTTGTATTGGTTGCGAGCGTGCAGAAATGTCTTTTGGTTAAGTATCTTACTATCTAGTATGCATTTGGAGTTTCTTTTTTGGTTCTTTTGTAATTCACCTATGTTGCATCTCATTTCTGTATATATAACTTTCTATTATATATACTATTTAATGTATGTATATCGAGCAATTTTCCCCCTAGCATAGCTGTACACAATCTGATCTCAACCTTTTCTTTCTTTCTTTTTGCATGAATTAATGGTTATTATAATGCGATGATTGAGAAATTGAAGATGGTTAATTCAAATATATAAAACTAGATAGTAACCCATGCATTTGTACGGTTATAACAGAGAGAAAGAGGAAATGAAATTAAAAACACAATTATTATAAAAATACTAAATTGTAATTTTGATTTGTTTAGTTGATTATTCAAAATTAAATATTGACTTTGATATGACATGATATTTTGTGATAAAGAATTAAATGAAAGAGAAATAAAGTGTATTGGTTGAAATTAAACTCATAATCTTTATACAATAATAGAATTTTTGGTGAGGCATAATTAAAGGATCTATATGTTCTTAAGATGAATTACAATTATTTGAAATTTTTTTCAAAAAAGGGTGCATCCCCCCTCCTCCCTCGTTTGGGATAAAATTGGAAAAAAAAGTTCTTCAAATTTTTTTTAAAAAAATTTAAGTAGGTTAATTCGTTTAATTTACCAACCTATAGTGGGTTAAGCCGGACCAAATTTTTCAAGACTCAATCTTAAGTGAGCTAGATTGTATTGGTTCATTTATAAGATGTGTTGAGATGGGTTGGATTCAAAAGGTTGGACCGACTTATTTTGACAATTCAGGGCATAGAAAATAAGGGAAAGTTTTTGAAAAAAAAAACAGGTAGGAAGAGAGGAATGTGGGGTGAGAATAGCAAACCTCATTTGGTTTTTGGTTTTTGTTGATGATAATCTCAGAACTTGATTGGTCACCATTGGTGAGGTATCCGTAATCACCATTGGTGAGGTATCCGTAATGGGTCTATATGAATTACGGATTGGTAAATTTGTCAGGAGTAATTTTGAAAAAATGGAAAAAGTGATGGGTGTACAAGCAATTTGCTGGGTGGATAAAGCAATTTGCTGGGTGCATAAAGCAATTGTCCGCCGGGTACTCAGATCGATATTTCGCCCCAATTTGGGTTCTCCTTTGGTTCAAAACAACATGAAGCGTTTGGTAGACATAAAGAGGGACAGGAGAATAGCGTAAACTAAATTAACAAATGGGTAGATAGAGAAAACAATTTCATTATAATTTGAACTGAGAAAGTTTACATCACAAAACATTATTGCGCACTCAGATTATGAAAGATCAATTATTTCTGTTGAACCGTGCATATAGGAGGAATAAGAAACTTACCCCCAAAACAGTGAAAACAGAAGATCAAAAGAATGACATACAACGAATGGAATCAAAACACGAAGTTTTAACCCAGTGCGACTTCTTTAAATTTTAGAATGCAATCCAATGCTTTTTTGAAATCATTTTCTTCGAGTGCAATATTGAACCGACAGTATCCAGGAATTCCAGTCCATGACCCACTATTGATGCATAATCCAGTGGCTTTGAGAATGACAGTCCTGATATTAGAGTCATCGAGCTTTATTTCCTTAGTGGCACTTCCGTGGCTTGCTTCACCTTCAAGTGAAATTTTCAGCTTAATAGTCTTGTTGAGATAGGCAGAGGGCTTGGCCACAACAGACACACCCGCACACGATTCAAGCACATCCCACCCACTTTTTTGAAGAACCTAGGGTAATAACCGCCAAAAAAATATTAGCATTCTTTTAAGAAAAGGAAAAGAAAAAGAAAAAGAAAAAGAAAGAATTACAACCATAAATAAACAAATAAACTAAAAGAAAATTAAAACAATTTTTTTAGCTGTCAGAAATTACCTCTTTCAAGCACTTGGACCTAGTTTTCAATATCTGTGTGTGTTCAACAATAGCATCTGATAGGCTTGATGGTTTCTGCTCTCTACGTTCCAGCAATTTCTTTGTAGCATATCTAGCAGTAGTATGAGGTTTGCTTAATCCTGGATAACTATAAAACGTGTCAACCAAAATAGGCTGGTTTAGAATAAGAAAGCCAAATCTGAGAACACCATTGAGCATCTTAAGAGATAGTCCTCCAAGAAGAGACACACAGAACGATGGCTTGATTGATGAATTCAATTTAGACAAACACCCCTCTATATCCCAGCCACCCCAGCCTTCACAGTCAAATTCCAAACCAGAGGATGCAGTGTCAATTATAACTCTTGCACCAAATCTAGCACAAGTGCTTAAAATTTCTACCATCTCATTGTTGCTATAAATTAAGCCAGTTGGATTGACTGTAGGACCAGAAATATACACCCATGGGTTTTTCACAGTCCCAAGAATTCCAGTGAGTGTCTTTTCTGTGAACTTAAATCCTACATTGACATCGGTAGGTACTGTCACTATGTCAGCTTTCAAAAATCTGGCAGACGAAACATAGTTCCCATTTGATCCGGCTGGAAAACAAAGGGTGCCACCTTCTTTGATGCAGCAGAGGACCAGCTTGTTGAAAAGAGCCTTTGAATTGTCAGCATATATAAATTCGGTGCTGCTATCAGTTGGAAAACCATAGTTACTCTTGACAAATCCTTTGATGCTTGCTGTGACATCAGTTTCTGATTCAGACATATTTTGTCTAGCAAAACTTTCAAAAATAGCTGCCTTAACAGGAGATGGAACAGGCAAGAAGATTTGATCAACGTCCATGTGGATTAGGGACTCATTCTCTACCCCATCAATAGATAACTCAGCATTACTAAGGACAGATGTGGCTGATCTAGCAAATCCTATCATATCAACTGATTTGACATTCTCACAATTTCTCTGAAGGACAGGAGTTAACATTGAAGTGATGAGAAAACTTAATATGGGAATAAAGTAATTTATGAACAACTGAAAACTGCATGTCCTAAATATATAGAAGAGATATCTTAGCATTGATGTTCACTGCATACTCCCCTTATAAGCAACAAGGAACTTGCAAATAATAGTTATCAAAACATGAAGAACTAGAAAGTTTAAGGAGACATATTCTGCTTTCAGATGTCAATCTTACACATTACTCTGACCCAATAATCAAGGCAAGTAACTTGGCAGATCAATATCAAACTATCCTAGAAATTTCTAATGTCTTGGAGAATAAAGTCAGCATGGTATGGAACCTGGGTGGTCCTTTTTTCCTATTTAAGCAGACATTAGCAGTTAAGAGTCTGTTTGGTCCTCTATTAGCTAAATTCAGACCCTAATTTCCATAGCAGTTGGTGAAAACATCCAGCTAGTCCTTGAAAGACTCTGAAACAATTTCTAGTATGAATTTGGGAAGAGGCAAAGGAACAGCAAATGGGGAAGTTCTCTGGTATAATTAGGTTCCTAAGTCAAGCTTTTGTACATATTTTTCCTACAAAATCCTTTTGTGGTCCAAATATATTCATAGTGCCACAATGAAGGAAGCAATAGACATAAGGAACAATTTTACTTGATAAAAGCAACTTCAATTTTTAAGCTCAGAGGCAAATGAAAAGAAGAGACGGACCTTGGCAGGTGCATGCCGGTCGGCAAGCTGAAAAGCAAGAAGCTCATGAAAAATACAGCCATAATAGTATTGACTAATTAATGCAGTATTGCCTTCTAGTAATTCAACAGTTTTGGACAAGGCGTTCAAGAGGGATTCTTCTTCCGAAATGACAAAAGCTACTTCTAAATCCGGATAAACCTGTAAAACATGCATGTCGGTGCTATCAATAAGAAATTGTCAATATCAAGCAAAAATACCATATGGACTAAGTAAGCCAAGAAGTTAACAGGGATTAGGGAATATTACCTTATTCTTTACCAGTCCACATATAATTGCTGCATGAGAGGGCAGAGGAGTTCCTGAAAGATACTTCAGGACCCCATTTGACCCAGGAAGGCTAGATAGCTCAAAGTGATCTGATATGTCCAAGAAAAGACGAGATCCAATGTCTCGTGTTGTATCTAAAAGGTGCACAAAAGCTGAACTAGTAACAGCCTCAAAATGAGCAATCCCAGTCACCACCACTTTAGGCTTCAATTTCTTTATTAGTTCTATCATTAAGTCTGATTGCCGAGGGGCTTCAATTACCATCATCGTATCATCTAAAGAGTCTATAGTTCCTGCATTCTTCTAGAAAGATAAAAAATTGTTATGGAAAATGCAATAATCAAACCAAATCGTTATCAACACAGTACAGGGAAAAAATATTTGTCAGTTTTTAAATGTAAGGAATCCTTGAGGCTTTAGAAGTTAGAACCACATACTACTATGGGTTCATGTCATTTGTTAAAAACATCCAATTCCATGATAATCACTCATAATAGCAACCAATAGATGAGAGCTTATAATATTTGACACAACAATACATTTGGTATTTACAACTTCATGATGACAAAAAATTAGCAGCTAACTTTCTGGTGACGATACTCAACAAGGTCATCTCTTTTTCACCCATTGGTAAATATTGGCATATGTGATGTGTGGTGTTCAGAATTGCCTTATTCTGAGAGAACTTAAAGGTTGAGAGTAAGTACAGGTCAATTAGAGACAGTTTAAATTCATTTTACAAAATTCAAGGACAACTGGATTTCATGTCTGTC
This sequence comes from Glycine max, assembly GCF_000004515.6. Classification (NCBI taxonomy): domain Eukaryota; kingdom Viridiplantae; phylum Streptophyta; class Magnoliopsida; order Fabales; family Fabaceae; genus Glycine; species Glycine max. The sequence goes on along the minus strand of NC_038252.2, from coordinate 20,664 downwards.
AACACCACATCCCACTTTTAAAGTCACACACCAAGAAAAGGAAGGACATGAGTGTGGAAGACAGGGAAATAACATCAAGTAATAAATCTGAAAACAGAGAGTCACACTCTACTTTAAAAAAGTGAATAACGATGTGTAACAAGCCCCCAATCGTTCAGTTAATAAATAGAACTTCCCAGAAGTTAGTTATATTAGGTCATCACCTAAAATTGCTTTCAAATGGCAGCAAGTTAATTTATTATAATTTGGAAGAAAAATAGATATTTAAAGCTTCTTCTGGCAGAAGTCAGAATTATAATTTACAATACATCTGTCTAAGTAGTCCTTCTGTCAATCAGGGCTAAACGGAATGATGGTAAAATTTGGATCTGTACATGGATACATGGACTACATTACCTAAGCAAATATGTTTTCCCCTCCCCCAAGAGCATCTTTTAAAAAGTTATTCTCACCAGCAAAATTTTACATACAAGTCAAATATGCTAGCAGTTTCATTTCTTTCTAAAATATGTTCCTCGACAAAGGAACTTTTTTCTAGAAATGATTCTTGCTTTAGAAAAGTATTCACAGCAAGGACAACTGTTCACATAACTGCATTTCTTCAACACATTGGGATAACAATACAGACAAAACAGAATATTAATCAAATTCAAAAAAGATCAAGGCATGCTATTCCATACCTCAAGGGTTGAAGATGTTAACCACTGCCTAGGTAAGTGTCGAGTCAGATGTTCATCAACAACTGCAAGGCGAGGTGAGAACAAGCGAAGAGCATGCTCAATTGCTGCAGTCCTTGAAGGAAAAATGACAACATTCTTGCACAAGATTGCAAAAGATGAAGTCAATATTGTAATACATTATATGGACCAAACAACTGTAGGACATGAGTTCCCAATTTACTAGCTCAAGTAGAATGGTTCACACATAAAATGTTATCAGCAAAACTGAACAACTTAAGGAGAGCACTATATATATATACATGCATACATATACATACATATATATAATATATATATTATTTTTTTTTCATTGTCTATAAAATGTTAGGACTTAAGCACAAGAGGAGAGCCTAACCCAAAAGATTAGCTCATTAGGTGGGAGAGCCTCATGGCTTAATTACCAAATCAAGTCTTTTATTCTACTTAATTTAGGTAGGACTCTTAACATTGTCACCACCTTTAAGAACCAACATCCACAGTGGCTTTCACTCCATAGACATTGACCTGAAGGCAGCCTTTTGCCCTTTGACTGCTTCACTCACCTATCAGTATCCAATTTACTCCTTAATCCAACCTATAGGCAGCCTTTTCTGAATCTACACACTCAAGAACACAAATTGTTAGGACTTAAGCACAAGAGGAGAGTCCAACCCGAAAGAATAGTTCATTAGGTGGAAGAGCCTCATGGCTTAAGTACCACATCAAGTCTTTTATTCTACTCAATGTGGGACTCCTAACATAAAACATTAATAATGCTATACGGGAAGCATTTACACCCATTAATCACAGCAGGTACAGACATATATCCCATTGCATCTTTCCAATTTACATCCAATAATAGAAAGAATTTCTTCACTGAAACACCAGGCCTTAAATTGAATGTTGAATGAATTTTTTGTTACTTCAAGTGGGCACTCTGCCATGAGACCAATTTAGGAATAAAACCATCTTTCTTCTAGCTTTTCATCTTTGACTTTGCCATTATTTCTTTGTGGAATACAAATGCTTTTTTTTAGGACAAATTCATATGAACTAGAACCAACATATCCTTAGTTTTTTTGTGCTTAAACTTAAAACAGATATTAAATCAGAAGTGCATGCAAGATTTGACAGCACTTGAACTGTATATAATTGATAATTGACTCATATAGATAGGGTTCTACTGGGAGAAGAGGGAGCTAAACACCTAAACCTAACCAATGGGTTGGTCCTTCTGGTGTAACAAACCAAGAAAGGAGAAAGTTCTTGATAATTTTGGATTTAAGATTCAGAGAAAAGGTCTGCCATACAATAGCTGAGGCTTATTTTTCAGGTTACAAGACTTGTGGCTCACACCTCTTTAAGAATTTCCGATAATAATTTTTAAACTACAACTTTGTAGGAATAACTTATTAGAAAGCAACTTACAAGTAAACAACTACCATAACATAATCATAGACTCTTACTACAAGCCCATGCCCATTAAACGTCCTTAGACTAAAATACTAGAATTCTTAAAAAACAGATCTGGCCCAAAATACTAACCTTAACTAGATGTTACAAAAATTAATTAAATTTTTGGATATTATAAAAGTAACCCTGCTACTTAAGATTTACTTTTCTATTGCTTCTACATCACAAATACTATCATGCTCATTCATTAATGTATTGAATTTTGCCTGAATGCAATAAAGAACTGTATTTACCTGATAGCACTCAAACAGGAGATATTTACAGTAGAGCTTAGTGCACAGTTAAAATCTAATGAGACATCATCTTATATTATATGTATCCATGTATATGCAAGCTGCATTAAGGCTATATAATTAATATAGCACTCTATTCTTACATCAGAAGTGAGTGGAATATGGTGATAAGTCTTCAAAAATCCTGCTATGAGATTACGGAAATGTTTGCTACCAGCTGGTGGCTCATACGGAAAATAAGAATTATTTTTTAATCTGCTTGCAAGATAAGCAAGGAAAGGAATCTTCTCATCAGCAACAGAATCGTCCTCAAAAGACAAATCGAGGGAGCTGCCGATCTCTTGAAATCCATGTTTTAGAAAATCAAAAATAGCTTTAACCTGTCAGTATACAAATGACCTAGTGCATCAAATTTCCTCCATGGCAATAAATATTCTTGTAGTGAATTACCAAGCTTTAATGAAGTACCCCACCTGGTTAGGGTGACGAAGTTGACAACTGTATACTGATAAAGCATGGGAAATGCTGCCACCAGACTTTCCGTAAGTCCACGCGGTTCTTGCACAAATAGGCTGATCTCCAGAAAGTCCCATAAAAAACTCAAAACGGTGTGGGCTGTTCTTCTCAATCTCAACTAAGGCTTCAATATCGGTGTCACCAGCCTGTACCAATACATCTCAGTAAGATAATACTAACATTGTAAAAATCGCATCTAGTCAAACTATGGTTACTAACCTGAATGATTTTAGTTTGCCAAAGCTTTGTAATGCGAAAACCTCGACGTTCAAACAATCGTTTGCAAACAGCTTGACCTGGGCGGCCCCCCATATTAAAGATCATAATTCCAGTTGGTTTGATTACTGCTATCCCCTCCTCAACTGCCCTAGCAATTAAACCTAAGCCAAATTGGTCCTCCACAAAACCCTAGATGCAACAAAAGACAAAATAAATGTGAGAATGCTGCATTCATGTCATAAATAGGCAGAAAATAAGGCAATTAAAAGCATTTCTATTTTGCCAAAAGATCCCTATCATAGGGTGAATCAGGGACAACTTTTGTAGGTAAAAGTGCTGTCCAAAGAATAAGGATATTCTTGTGGCTTCACACATAGGAATCTTAAATGAGTATGAAGTAATAGTGTAATACTTCAAGTATCACCAGAATATAAAAGTTGCCGAGGAAACAATATCATAGCTAGGTGGGTAGTTCGTTTTAAGAAACACAATGCCAACAAAAAAAATCTTTTTCTATTTCATTTACCCTCTCTTTTGCGATTGGTGAGGTTCAGATTTGGTGTTTCGTATGAAAACATGCAGGAGATAAATAAAGTTCCAAGTAAATAGCAGGTGACCAATAAAGAAAGGATCTTATTTACCTGAAGTGCACAATAATTACTCAATGAATGCAGGAATTCCTCGCTTGCATTTTCTGTTATCATCTTAGACATTGCATCTGGATTTGGATTAAGAATCTACAGGGAACCAATCAATAGAAAAATTTGTATTAATCAAACGATGATGTCAAAACACCCAAGGATAAACCAATTCATTAAGACTCATGACTGCTAAAAGAGCTAGTTATCCTAGGTGCCAAGGTGTATATCATTCATAGCAGGTCCATAATTAAGGTTCATGCTTTATGAAGCAAGGAACACACATCCAATCAGCACAATTGTTATGACTTATGAGCCAAATTTTGTAAATAATTTGGTTTATAAAGTTGCTGGTAAGAGCTACCAGTGCCATCAACAACCTTATCTTTGGTACAACTATCAAACACCTTTATCTGCTTCTAGAAACACTGTAAAATAATCAGATGAGCTATCTAATTATGAAGGTTTCAAATCAAACTCCAAGGTTATTACTTTGCTCCATAAAAACTAAAAAGTAAAGGTAAAAAGCAGCACCTGACATAGCCTGACAATTAAGAACACAAACAATAACAAGAAAAAAATATATAAGCATCTGAAGTCCAATTGCCATAATCTATGTGAAAAATATTCCAATTCAGCATCACTCAAAAAGAGAATCAAAACATATAATACAATACTCCAAAAGTTTTAGAATTTAACCTCAAAAGCATTGGTTTCTCACTTAGTACATAATGCCATCTTAACTACAGGTAACTGTAGAATCTTGCAGGAACTTGGTTTAGATATGAAATAACTCACATGTTTTCACCCAACAACTTAATTCTCTTGGGATGGTTCATTCATGACATGGTATCATAGCCTCTATAACCATAGTTTGATTCTCGATTCCATAAATAAAAGTTGAATTCCACTACAAGGTTAGGTGAGCATGTACATTGTCCACACTTGAAGCCCAAAGGTTTCTTACATTAGGGGGTGAGTTAGTTATAAAACTGTGAATGAACACATCCCTTTTGATAACAACCAACAAAGAACTGAACATTGTTTTTTCTCAAACACCTTCAGCTCCATCCATTTAGAACTATTGGGAAAAACTCAAGTCCAACATCAGTTAGATATAGTGCCAAGATAGAGTATAAAATAGGATGCAACCCTCACCTTACAAGCCGGTTTTGTAGGGTTGAGTTAGGCGCAAACCAACATTATGAGAAGAACATGTTGTAAGGATCTCATGGCATGGACAAAATGTCTTATTAGATAAAAATGAATTTATTCGCAAGTTTTTAAAAACTCAATTTTTCTTAAGATAAACTGTTTTAAATTAAATAGCATTTAAATGATTTATTGTTAATTTAGTCAAACGTTCCATGAAATTTACAAGTTGAAAACATTCTGAAGCCAAGAACAGTAAAGTCTTAAAAATGTTTTCAATGAGCTGTGAACTTAAATTCTTGATTCTGGGAAGCAAATAATCAATTACACTATGTAATAATCGATTATTTTGCTCTTAAAGTGTTTTCCAGATTTGAAAATCAAATAATCGATTATTCTTCAGGATGAAACATTTTGGTGATTCTGTATTATAAACAATCAATTATATAAAGCACAACGTAACTGAAAAAGCGTTTCTAATTCTAACTTTTGAAACACATTTATTCAATTAGTATTTCCATTAGATATTACCTAATATATCTTGGGCGTTTAAAATAAAACCTTGGAGTTTCAGAAAGAAAAAGAAATACACTGAGAATCATCTAAAACCACACAAAGATGCATCTTTGAGCTTTTCTTGTCCATTATTGAGAGATTCTTAGGACTTCAACTTGCATTTTCACTATTGAGTGTTCATATGTCTCCTTTTACTTTGATTTTCTGTAAGGGTAAGAATTAAGAAATCCTTATTGTGCTGTGGATTTTCAGGGTGAGATGACGACACTAGCTTTGTAATTGCTTAAAATTGTACAACTATGGTTATTAATGGATAAATCTTGGACTTTAGCTTACGGATTGGACATCGGTTACAAAATGATTGATGACCGAACCAAGACAAACACTGGTGCACTTTTTTCTATCTCAATGAAAGGCAAACAACTGTGCGTTGTGGAATTACCTGAGGTATGCATCCAACAATTCTTTCAAGTTGAATGTCTTTTTCCCTGCAATAGGATAGAAGATCAGATTCATGGAACTCTACCCTATCCAGCAAAGTTTTATTCTCCTCGTCATAGATTAGCTGGCCATTTTCATCTAAAGCATTCAAGTATAAGTTTATCCAGGAAACCTTGACCGCTCTAGGATTGATATCAAGGCCATAGACCTGCAGAAATTAGTTGTACGTGTTATGGCCAGGAAAGGGGTAAAAATGCTAGGAGATGAGAAGAGTGATTGAAGGAAACCTTGTATGGTAACCACTTCTCGGCCATGGCAATGGAAATCCATCCATTTCCGCAACCTAACTCGGCAACAGTCCTCTCCTTGAAAATGGAGTCTGGATGTCTATTAATGCCTTCGTAAAAAGTGAAGGACCAGTCTTCGGGGAGAAAAATGCTTGGAATGACCATCATAGTCAATTTGTTTCTCCCGTGATGCCCTGCAATGCAATGCATTAGCGAGACAATAATAGGTAAAGGCAAAACGTACATACATACCCTCGTATTGGCCCAAGGAAACATCTTCGATGCGAAAATGGTAGGTTTCAAAGCATTGATCGCAGGAGTCCTTGGTGGGAAAACGCTTCTGAAGGTGGGAAAGAAAGATCCGAGCCTGAGAACGGGTCTCGGGATTGTCTAGGCGCTCCAGCAGCGACCGCAAGGAGGCGTAGGCAGCGTCTCCTGACTTCTTGCACTGCACCAGGAACTCATCTACCGACATCCAACTCATTTTTCCTAATTCCTTCTGAGTTCTGAGAGAGAGAATGAAGGAATGATAAGACAACAATGAAAGAGTCAGAGTAATGAATTCAGTTAGTTAGAGGCGTGCGAGGCGATAGAGACTGTGAATCTGACACTCAGCATCACATTCATACGACCCTTTCTTTTCTGTCGCGTTTAAGTGCATTAAATTTAATTTTTTAAAGAGATATTTAATTTGATTATAGATTTTAGATTCAGATATTAGTCACAGTGGGCAAGGACGACTGTGAGCTGGCGCCAAGTCGTCCATATAAAAGGCGGGCATGAAAAAAGCAAGGATCGTATAAAAATACAAATATGAAAACCAATACTTTAAGAGAGTAAAAAAGAATGCAAAAAGAAAGATTTTGATATATTTATTCTTCATTTTTTTCATCATCATCCTATGTATTTTTATTTAAAATTTTTAACCCGTGCACGGATGTACATTTTTTCTTTTTTAGAAAATTAATTAGTGTTTAATTGGTGCATGTGCATACATTTATATTTTTAAAATCTTATATATATATATATATATATATATATATATATATATATATATATATTCCCACCCCCGAAATCCAATAGGGTGTATATTTACACATCCCCGCTCCAAATAGAATAGGGTTTTTCCACTTGTCTCACCCTAGCATGCTTATAAAATTTTATAAAAAAAAATATAATTTTTCATAAAATGAAAAATATAATTTTAAATAATAATCATAACATGACAAAATAAAATTCATTCTAACACTAACATAAAAATTCAATGTAACAATTTTATGTTTTAATGTGTTATATATATATAATGATAGTTTTGTAAAATAATTATTGGGACGAAATTGGGGGTGGCTATTAATGATCTCATCCCGACCCCGAACCCAACTCCAGTGAACTCGAGTTTTTTTCGTCAAAATCGGAACAGGTCTAGGGTGGGCCCATGGATTCGGGCTCTGTTATATACAAAGGTAGAAGTAAAGATATGTAGATAAATATTCTTTTTACAAAAACTGGAAATTATTTTATACTTAAAAATGGTAGACCCAACACATAAATATATATAATCAGCCCAACACATAAATTGTTTTCTACCCAAAAAAACATAAAATTTCCTTTTTTTTCCTCATTGCACCTGAGGACACGTAGGAGTGATGTTAAATCCCTTATCGACCAAAAAAACTAAAAAACATAAAATTCCCTTTTTTCCTAGAAAATAAAAATTCTCTCTTTTTTTCTAAATAAACTAAAAATATAACAAACATAACTCATGTTCTTAAGGGAAAATAAATAATTAAAAAGTCATTTTATTTTTAGCACACTTGATTAAAGATTGCTATCTTCGTGACAAGCGTATGGGGTGCTAACACCTTTTCCGCGTGTAAACGACTTCCGAATCTTTTTTTTTCAAATCGTAGACCATTTCTCACCCTTTTTGGTTTTGCTGACATTTTCCTTAAATAGACGTTGGTGACGACTCCCACAGTTTTTCTTTTGGAACAACTTCTTTTTATCGTCGTCTCTTTGTGACCCCATTGCGACATGAGGGTTTATGGTTTAGGATTTTGGATTTATGGTTGATGGTCTAAGGTCTAGGGTCTATGCTCTAGGGCCTAGGGTCTGAGATTTAGGGTTGAGGGTTCTCAAATCGTAGATCATTTCTTATTCTTTTTTATTTTTTCAACAATTTACTTAAATAAATGTTAATGGCGACTCCCCAATTTTCCTTTTTGGGAACACTTCTTTTTTATCTTTTTTTATCATCGTCTCGTTGTGGCCTACATTGCGACATCAAGGTGGAGGGTGGAGGGTAGAGGGTGGAGGGTTGAGGGTGCAGGGTGTAGGGTCCAAGGTCCAGGGTCTAGGGTCCAAAGTCTATGGTCTGGGGTCTAGGGTTGAGGTTTCATGGTTCAAGGTTTAAGGTCTATGGTTAAAGGTCTGTGGTCTAGGGTTTAGGGTTTTTCGTGTCTAGTAATATCTCTTTCACAATATATATAAGAAAAGTGAAGATCTTAAGCATAAAAAATCAAACAAATTCAATAAAAAAAGCAATTGTGTATCTCACCGTTAGTTTTTTTTGTATTTCACCTTTTTTTATCTATCTATGGTGGGAGACCTTTCAATGTTTCCCATCATTGCATTCACATTGTTTGGAAGTTAGAGTAAATATACCCGCGTGTGTTTTGTCAAGTTCACTACCCAACATTTTTGAAATGCATAACTTGCAACGAAAAAAAACTCCACTTCACAAAGAAAATCGGGGAGGGGGAGGGGATAATACAACACTCGATGTCAAAAAGTGAAGCACTGGCAGTGTGATCTCAAGTTTTCAGGTTCTTGCTCCCAATTGTAGTTGAATCAGACTGAAACTAGTTGTGGAGGCCATCTTCCAACTTTAACTAAGATCTTTATTTATACAAAAATACACAACAAATAATAAGATAAGAACATGTCAAGAGTAACATACACATCCAATAATTATGAGGAACATAGAAGTAAAATGGAATTTACAAGAAACATAATTCAATTAATATGGCGCATTGTACGAAACAAGCAAAACCATAGTCATTATATAGAGCCCTCCTTTTTCATGAGCAAAACAAGTTAAAAGAAGCATGATTCGGTAATGTTTATATTATATGAATTATGAAACTTAACAAAATAAGAACTAAAATAAGTTGAATATAATCCAAGAAATAAACCGCACATCATGTTTTCCAACCTGGATATTCTCTAATATACACCAATATATCGTGTAGTTGCCTAACATTATAATCCAAAAATAAGTCATGCAAGTTTCACTAAAATTTGACATCATAATTATCCATAATAATTTAACATAAATCTTCCATCAAGTTACGTAAATTGAGATAGTATTTCCATAGATAAAGTATCTCATTTTCATATAAAATATATAAACAGTCATCATTACCTCATCAAATGCATCGGTGTCAATGTAATATAAGTGGATTCAATCCATCAATCCTTGTTGTCGTATAGACATATACATATATTCCCCTCTAAGGTGCATCTAAACTGACAAGAGTAAACCATTAGAGCGTAATTAACAAGTTCTCACTAGGGAGCTGTCCAAACTAGGTTCTATAATCTTCAAGATAAACTCATGTTGTTCAACCAATTTTATCCACCAAGTTTGCAGGGGGAATGTTAAACATACTCGTATAGTAGAGTAAGCTAGTTAACAGTTTAGCTAGAGAAGCTATTAGCTTCTATTGAAACCCTTTCTACTTGTTCTTCGAAGTTAGTTAGTTGTAATGGCTTCTTTAAAGTTAGCTAGCTATTGCAACCATTTTCTACCTGTGCACCAGACTCTAGATGTAATAACTTATTGAGTATTTTACCATATACAAATATAAAGTTTACATAGACTTTCTCAGAGATTACTTTCTCGCAATTTCCCACATTTTTATTTTATTGCTCACATCAATATTCTTTTACTTTTGTAAAAAAAACATGTGCCTTGTTAACTAGAATTCAAAGTAAAATATGAAACTCTTAAATTGTTGAATATCCCTTTATTACCTATTAGAGTAGAAAAGTATAATTACTCATTTTATGTTTTTTTTAATTACTGATAGTTAGTTTTGTTAGTTCACTCAACTGTCGTAAGGTAAGTTGATAGTTACTAATGTTAGTTGTAATAATTGTCTAACTCTAGTATAAATACTAGAGATGTATCTACTTAGGATTTGGGGTTTATCAATTTAGGGGTTTTGGGCCTGGGGTGTAGTGTGTAGGGCTTATGATGTATGAATTAGGATTTATGATGTTTAGGATTGTAGGTGTTTATGGTTTAGGTTTTGGGGTGTTCAGGGTTTGAGGTTTAAGGGGTTTAGGATTTGGGGGTGTTCAAGGTTCAGGGTTACAAGGGCTTAGGATTTTGGATTTTTAGTGTTTAGGTTTCAAGGTTTGGGGCTCTAGGGTTTTGGTTTTATGATTTTGTATTTAATACAAAAAGGTATATAATAATTTATTTATTATTCATATTTGACTCTTGTTTGAAGGCTTGGTCATGATATTTATTGCATTGCCTTTTTTACCACACATTAGTAGAATATTTAAGTTTATCTTGTATCACATAATTGATTATGCTAGATAATATCTAACATAGGCAATATTTTTTACTACATAACTCAAGTCATGGTTCGAAATATTGAATAAGAAAAATAAAAATCAGTCTAATAAAAACACACGATCACATATCTTTCAAATGTTTATATATGTCAACACTTATAAGATAAGAAAATATTAAATGTTAAATTATAAAAATAAATATAATTAAAAAAATATAAAAACTTTCACAAAGCAAAAACAATGAGAAAAAAAGACTAAGTTATGCATGAAAAAATAGTATAACACGATTTGAAAAAAAACATCAAATTTAAAAAAATAATAAATAATCCTCAAATTCATCTCACATTTTTTAATGATAATAATAATAATAATAATAATAATAATAATAATAATAATAATAATAGTAGGTAGGTAATATAAAGAGTACAAGAATTGTCACCAATTAAAATAATTACATACAGTATAATGAATTGAAAATATAATTATTAATTAAGGTATCATGTATTTTTATTTTAGTATTTAAATGGATTGATTGATTCAATAAAAGATTATTTTAACAGAATGATAAATAAATCGTAACATTTATTATTTTGAATTAACTAATTAAAGTAAAATCAATGATATTTAATTAATATTGAATGAATATGAAGTTATTATATGATATTTTCTTATCAATGGAATCATAGTAAAATAGTAAATTATTTTCATAAAAACTTTTTTTAAGTGTTTAACAGAGTTTATGAAAATTATTATAATTTATTTATTCACAAGTTCTAAACTGTTTGTGTGGGAGACTCTTCCATAAGTAAAATTTATGAATAATTCTCACTTAGCAAGAGCTTATTGAATTAAGCTATTTACCCAACACCCAACAACATCTACAGTCTTTTTTGTTTATTTTGTCCTCCTTGTCTTGTCATACTCATATTATGTCCTTCAAATGAACAGGTATGCTTCATTTGCAAGAAAAAGCAGTTTAGGTGTTTTAGGTGTAAAGTAACTTTCCATAGTAAATGTTCACCAGGTCAGATTCAATGTTGCAACTAAAAGATCATCCTGGGCATACTGTTTGCTGGAGGCATCCTTCTGATTGGCGCTTGGATAGGAAGGTCAATTTTTTCTTTTCACCAGAATGTTTTATTGTTATTGTTTATTGATTATACTGCAAATTGTTGTATGCCCTTCCATTAGATTCTCACCCACATTCAAATTCAGTTATTTGTTGTGCTAGGGATATCTAATTTTTGTTTATTTCTTTACCTTGTGATTTCTTTCCTTTTATAAGCTTATTTGATGATGTTTGATGGTTACATCAACTTAGTTGTCACATCTGCAATATGCAATATGCTTCATAAGGTTTTACTACTTCTAATTGGATTGATATATTTGTAGAATATTTCTCACTAGATTTAGATGTCTCTTTTGAAAGTTATATTTTTTTATTGGTTTTTTTCATTGATTAGGTTACATAAGATGCAGTATCCTACATGTTTTCTTGTTATGTTGTGAAACTACTATATTTAATAAAATTAAAATTAGTGTAGCCCTTTTAGAATGCTAAGTAAAAGAACTTAAACCTTCAAAAATTACATTTTAAAATTTTAATTAAAAAATATCACATAGGTCTTTAATTATCCAAACCTAATTCTGGATAAAAAACTAGTAAATTATAATTTTATAGGGGTTAAAAATAGACAAAAAAAAAGATAAAAAATAAATTTGAACTTTAGTAATTTTAGAAGGATGAAAAAATATTTTAGCATTTTATTTATAAAATAAAACCACAAAAAATGAATAAATAAAGTCAATATCTCAACTATATGTGAATTATATATATATATATATATATATATATATATATATATATATATATATATATATTTATATTTATAATTATAATTGACTATAAAAAATCTTTAAATATGTAAAGTAAGAAAAATAATTTTTTAATTATCTAAAAATTTGTAAAAATATTCATAATGGTTGGTTAACTATTTCAAATAATATGAATGTTAATTGCACTTCATCTATAAGACACTCTTTTTAACATTCTCTTTACAATTATTAAAATTTATTGAAAATTAATAATTTTGATAAGAACTAACCTTACTAATATTTTTTATACAGTTTAAAAATTAATAATATATAAATAACAATTAGGGTGGATATGAATTCTCTTTTTTCATAGATTTCTCCATGGGTTGATATAGTTGACAACACATTCTGTGAGATTGTCATTCTTTTAATACTTGTTTGTGTTGATCCTTTTGTAGGCTTAATTTGGGTTATGTGGTATTGTTGTTCCAATGTTTGAAGATGTTTATTTGGGGCATTGATGATCTTTATCCGTTGGCTGTTATCTTAACATTCTCTCTGCATATTTTCTTTCTATCTCTATCTCTAATGGTGTTTTAACTTATAATTATATTATTTTTTCACCTTTAGTGTTATTATATAATTTTATTATTTGGTTTTCCTGTTTATTCTCTATTTTTATCAAGAGTTCCGTCTACTAAGTTACTTAAGTTGAAGGCAAGGTATAAATTCTTCCTTCTCTAAATTTGTTTTATTGTGATAACATGCAAAGCATAGGAACCTAAATAAGAAAAGAATTTTTGGATCGGCATTGGCTTCTTATGAGACACTTTTATCAAATGTGCATTAGTAAAAAGTAAAAACCAATTATTTGTGGTTCTTTCTATCAATTGTTAAATTGCAACCATTTTATAACAATATACTATAATATGGTTATGGCATTGTGTAATTCTCATGGATGCTGCAGTGATAGCAAGAGGTATGGTGGGGAAAGCAGTACTTATTCTTTCTTTTTAACACAACAGATTCTGATTCTTTAGACTTCAGTGACTATTCCGTTGCATTGAGTGTTCTTTAAATGTGGTTACTACAAGTGTTCTTATATCTTTCGCAAACTCAAACCCATGACTTGAATAAGATCTCTTTGATTGAACACTTCTACCAAATTTTGTGACAGACTCTGCTGTGAACAAACTATTTTGGTTTTCTTTGGTAGCCTGGCTATTTAGAGTCTCATTCTTTGTTTTCTTCTTTTTCTCCAATTATTTCATCTGTTTCCTTGTCTGTTCTCTCTATTTTTTTCTATATTCTGTAAGAGATACTCACTTCTTTGTTTTTTGTGTTTATCAATTCCTATGTGTTCTAAGTCTCTATTTCTCTTTGTTCTCTGTTTTGTTCTTTTTGATTCAGGATTAGTCGTTCTCTGAAAGGGTTTGGGGTTTGAGGTTCAGGGTTTTGGGTTAAATTTATAATTTTCACACAATTATTAAAGAGTAAGATATATCTTTGTTCACAGTGAGATTTTTATTAAGTTTTCGGTATATTTTGATTTTTTTTAAGAGAATAGTTTTTTAGTAGGAAGAAGACCTTTTTTGGTGAATACTAACACCTTTATAATTACTACTTCCATCAAATAATAATTATCTATAAAAGCTACACCAGTTTAACTCAATCATAATTTAGTTTTTAATTATTATTTATTTATTAGTCCATAACACATAATTATTAGAGAGTAAAATATATCTTTGTTATAGTAAGATTTTTATTAAGTCTTTGGTGTATTTTAATTTTTTTTAAAGAGAACAATTTTTTTAGTATGAATTTAGTGAGTGGATATTAATCCCTTTATAATCACTATTTTAATCCAATAGAAGTTATCTGTAAAAATTACTCTAATTTAACTCAATCATAATTTAATTCTTATTTATTTATTAGTTCCTAAAATCATGAATATTAATTCTTAAATTTTATATAATAAAGAAATCAAATAATGAAGTGTGTATGCATACACATACAGAATACGGATCCATTTCGTTCCAATACTTGCCTCTTTCTTTTCTTTACCTGCTACTTCTTATTGTTCTGTTCTTGCTACATTTTGGCGCATTTTAGCATCAAACCACCATACCCTAAAAAAGCATTATCCTCCTTCTTTGTTCTTTGCTTTTCTCTTTTCTCTTTCCCTCTTCAACAATAATAATGACAATCATTTTCATCTTCTTCTCCCTCTGAAAACACACCCTCTTTACAGATCCTGTTATTTCTCTCTCTCTCCACAATTTGTTTTCTTTCTTTCTTTGTAGCTACCAAAACAGTTTGCTCAATATTTATAGAGACAGAGGGAAAGCGGCTTCTAAAGGTTTCAGCTTTAGATCTGAGAGAGCTAAGGTTGTTTGAAGCAATGGAGACACCCCATGTCTCTTGGTCTTTCACATGAGATGAAAGTTTCTTGCTTTCTTCTTCTTTGACCCTTCTTAGTCTTTCTTGTTCTTGTTCTTGTTCTTCTTCTTCTACCACCTTACTTGGTAACTTTCAATTAAAGTACTACCTCTGAAAGATGGTCTCATATTTTTGGTAACAATGCTGGCCATTGGGGGACATGGCACTAGTATCCGCACAAGCTCTACTTGCACTGCTTTGCTCAGAGAACTTGAGGTCTTTCTCTTTCTTTGGTGTTTCAGAATTCTAGGTTTTGAGGAATTTGTTGGGTGCAAAAATGAAGATATGGGGTGTTTCTTTTTCTTAATGAAGAGTCTGCTTGTGATGATTTGTTCATGATATGCCTACTCCTTTATTTTCTTTTCTTCATCATCTTCTTGTTCTTGGCTATTCTCTACCCAATGATGTCTTCTTTCTCCTCGGGTCAACTTTTTGTCTGTTCACTGTGTCAAAAGAAAAAAAAAGCACTGATAGGGTCTCTGTAGGTTATTTTATTATAGGGCGAAAGGGGCATTGTCTTTCTTCATTAGATTGATTACCTGAGTTGAAAAGGTCTTTTTTTCCCAGCTTTTTTATCTTTTATTTTTTCCTTGTTTTTGGTCTAAAGTTTGATGGGTTTTTTACTGTATAATTTTTAAAATTCACTGGTATTTAATGTGGGGTTATTTAACTACTTTGACTACATGACCAAGGTATTTAGCTTTTACATCCAAAACAACACTAGTTTTGACAACAGGAAATAAAAATCTGTGTGCTATTTTTAGAGGTTATTGAGATTTGGGATTTTAGTACCTTTGTGAATGCTGCTGGTAGTGGTTGATAGGTTGCAACTAGCAAGCTTGAGTCATCCTTAAGTTCAACTTTGCGAGGCTGATAATAGTTGTATTGATTTAGTGGTTCCAGTTTTCAAAATTAAGTTGAAGGTTTATAATTTGTAGTTTCTAAAGTAAGCATTAGAAATTAGAAAAAACTGTCTTTATCTATTTTAATCCCAGTTGTTGTAGTTGAATAAATTGGTTAAACTGTTGTATATGTCTTTGCAGTTCCCATTTTTGCATTTAGGTGATAAAGAATTTATTCATTTGAGTTGCACAGCTTTACCAGTACCAACAGTCCAACACCATCAGGCCCGACTAACCTGGAAGGTGTGCAGTTGTTCTTTTTATTATTGTTGTTGGAGACAAGTGATTTGCTTATCTCCATTTTTTGGTTAGTTAGGAAATATGGGAATCTGTGAATTAGGGATTGAGAAATGTTTTATGATAGTTTTGGTTTGCCTGTTATGTTTCCTAAAGACAAATGATACTATTTAACCAATCAGATAGGAGCCTTGCTAAAGTATATTTCATTTACAATATCTCTATATGCCCCATGTAGTTCCTTTTTGGACTATGGTGGTGTAAATTCTATTCTGATTGGATCGTCCAATTAGGCCAAGGGTTTTATTTATGCTTTACAGCATAATTTGTGTCTGTACAATGCAAAGTTGTAAACTAATTTTATTTTATTTTTTTGGTTTTGCTTAGTTCTTTACCATGGTTACTGCTGGAACCAAAAAGCCTCAAGTTTCAGTACCTACACCACCACCACCACCTTGGAAAATCAATTTGCAGAAATATGCTGAATCCCGTGCTCTCGAACTCCATAGTCTTCAATCTATCATAGAAAATAGAGTAAACAGTGATTATAGGTCTCAAAAGAACAAGAGAAGAAGGACAACTGTGTTTGATAACCAAATTGCAAGAAAAGGGTGCAGAAGAAAGAGGCAGAAACTGGGAATAATTGATAAAGCCCTTGCCAAATCAGGTTTGGAGGAGAATCACCAAAAGAAGCTTCCTCGGTGTGTTCATCGGAGATATGAACTAAAGAAAAACCCAGAGAATGGTTTTTGCACTTCTGGGGATGTAACCAAGAGGCTGAGAACTCATGTTTGGCATGCAAAGTGGTTTGCTATGACCAAGCTTTGGGGTTACCACCTTCCTTTGTGTCTTCAATGAAGGTAGGTCTTTTTGGGTAAAATTAAAAGCTTATGAAAGAGTCTATGGGGGAAGTTGAAGCAACAAGCTTGTGAATGTTTAAACATTCCCTTGGAAACACTAACAAGGATTGTGCATGTGCTTACGCAGGGGTAAAGGTTCGAGGGCGCTCTTGAAAAAGGCTCAAACAAGGGGTGCTTGTACATGATGCAAGCTATTATACTGCCCTCCAATTGGAGGGTCCAGAGGTAGTTTATTTTAGTTTTAGTTTTAGCTTTTTTGTTGGAATTTTCTTCTTTTTCATTGTTATACATCTGAGTCTAAAAGACACACTAAACTGATGTTCTGATTCAAACATATTGAAATGCATGTATCAAATAATTATTGTGGGCTCTCAGTCCGAAAAAGTAATGGTTTAATTTTATTTGTTTTATTTAAGGCTCTCTTGTATACAGGATTCATTAATGTCTGTATTAAGAATGGTGCTGGAACCCTATCCGGCAACAACACCACATCCTGGAAATCATGATGACTCTGTTCTTTACAGTGTAACCTATGGAAGAGCAATGGTAGATGTCCTGTTGCTGACTCCAGTAACTGCTTGGTTGGTTTGGTTAAACTAAACTAATTTTTCTTTCTTGACAGCTGCATCAATGTGGAGCACTGGTTTCTCAGCCAATTGCTCCTGTAACCTACATGTAGCAACCAAGTTCCCAACAAAATATGAGTACAGAGCTAGATGGAAGAAATCGTTGTACTTAGTTTGGACAACATGACATTGGTAATGATTCAAACAAACATGGTGTGGAGTTAAGTGAAAAATCAGGCAAAATGAAGCACAATTATTCATTTAGACGCCTATGGGTGTGGATAAATTCTTCTGCCTTTGAAGAAGGATACGAGAATCTACAAATTTCCTGCCAGAAAGAGGTTCACTTTCTTCTTTAGATTCTTCTATGGACCTTCGTATTGTATTTGCTTTTTCGTAGATTGGGTTATAAACCCAAAATCAGAGTCTGAAAGTTTAGATAGAAAGGACTGAGAAATGATATTTGTGTCAATAATAGAAGTACAAACAAGAGGATTCTCCTTCCGAATGAAGCTAATGTTCTTTTCCTAGATGCTAAGTGACAATGCAGAACGATTGATCTTATACTTCCTTTGTACTATTTAAGCTAGACAGCAGACTAATTCAGTAACTAACTGCTGTTAAACCAACCCTAACTGATTATACATCTACTCTAACTACTTTGGCCTATTTTTGTTTATTTTTATGTCATGGCCTTCATGAGTCTATCAATATGTATACTTGCTAAACATAAAAACAGGGAGAAATTTGTGAAACCAATTCTCCCATAGGTTAATGCTACAAGTAATCTCACTTTACTGTTGCATTGTCTTTCATTGTGTATTTGAAAGACTTTCATGTCAGTGTCATATTTCATTATAACAATGAGCATGATTGGATGGTGGGATCTAATATGGATTTATATTTGAGCTGACAGTGTAAAGATTCAGATGATCATAGGTCCATCTGTCTCACTAGCTTGTTATTATTTCTTTAAAGATGTAACTTAGTATGAAATGTTTTTTGTCTGAAATCACAATTAATATTAATCCTGCTAGAAAACTGCTTAAATGTTAAGGTTGAGAAAATGTTATTTTTCAGATAAATATTCTTGTCAGATGAATCGTCACTAATTTGGTTGGTGTTGCTTGGCCAAGGTTTTAATTTCCCTGCTGAAGTTGAAGAATAAAACTGTAAGCTATATATACACTCTCTCAATATATGCTTTGTTTTATTCAGATGGAGAAGAGGGTCATCTCAATTAATTGCTTTTCCCTTGAGGGTCAACTTGCAAAATTAGAATTAATTGGATTAGGGACATTTCAACTTCTTCAAAAAGTATTGCATGCTGTTGGAAGGTTTGTTATTTAAATTAGACAAAACATTTCCGCCTTTTTTTAAACATTAATGATCTGAAATGGCATATTTTTCTTCATGGCATTACAATATTTTAGAGAATTATTGGCAATTGAAGAAACATGTGCCTATCGAAGAAGAGTTTGTTTCTCAGATCAGAAATTCATCCATACTGAGAAATGAGGATTATTTTTCTTCATGTGCTATGCTATCTCTTAATGTCAAGGATCCTCGAGAATTGCCATGGAAGAAGACTGTTGTTCTAGTGGAGTCCATTTCAACTAAGACTCCGAGTGATGCAGAAGAAAAGAAATACAAAGAGGTTGCTGAATTGGGAGGAATATTGGAAGAGAATAGAGATTTATCTTCATTATCAAGGTCTAAACTTGTAGACAGCCAGTTTGATATTGATGGATCTATGGTATGCTACCACCAGAGGGTTGAGGCCTCTAGTGGAAGACAGTTATCTTTCTAAGGAGAAACACCATGAACGTATGGTTAATTTCTGCCTTGATGATATACATTCTGGAGAGGCCAACTCTTCAACTAAGGTGCAGTGCTCGAGATGTTGCCCTATTCTTCTTTTAAAAAATGATATGAAGGAATTGACTATAGGGTAACTTCTTTAATCTATTTTTCCTTTTAATTTGTTTGAAATTACTAATGTTGTTGATGAACTCTATCTATTAGTATTGATTAGCATGTATTCTTGAAAACAAATGATAGGTATTTGTGATGACCTACTTAAGATATACAAGAACAATAATAATCATAATTTATGTTTTAATTCCCTGCTTAGATTGAACATGATTCCTTGCAATGCATGAAGCCATGAAGTATTTATGTCAAAACCTTCCTTATTATGTGCTGTATGATAAATGCTTCTGCGATTGTCTTCTAGATGGTCTGTTATACTTCCCTTAAGCTGGGTCAAAGCCTTCTGGATTCCTCTCATCTCTAATGGGGGTTTGGGGGATGGGGGGTTTAGGATTTGGGGTGCATTCCTCTCATCTCTAATGGGGGTTGGGGGTGCATTCCTCTCATCTCTAATGGGGGTTGGGGGTTTAGGATTGGGGGTGGCGGGATGGGGGTGGGGGGATGGGGATTGGGGATTGGGGTATAGGGATTGGGGATTGGGGATTAGGGTTTGGGGTTTGGGGTTTGTTGGGGTTTATTAGGGTTTAGGGTTTAGGGTTTAGGGTTTAGGGTTTAGGGTTTAGGGTTTAGGGTTTAGGGTTTAGGGTTTAGGGTTTAGGGTTTAGGGTTTAGGGTTTAGGGTTTAGGGTTTAGGGTTTAGGGTTTAGGGTTTAGGGTTTAGGGTTTAGGGTTTAGGGTTTAGGGTGTAGGGTGTAGGGTTTAGGGTGTAGGGTGTAGGGTGTAGGGTGTAGGGTGTAGGGTGTAGGGTGTAGGGTGTAGGGTGTAGGGTGTAGGGTTTAGGGTTTAGGGTTTAGGGTTTAGGGTTTAGGGTGTAGGGTGTAGGGTGTAGGGTGTAGGGTGTAGGGTTTAGGGTTTAGGGTTTAGGGTTTAGGGTTTAGGGTGTAGGGTGTAGGGTGTAGGGTGTAGGGTTTAGGGTTTAGGGTGTAGGGTTTAGGGTTTAGGGGTTAGGGTTTAGGGGTTAGGGTTTAGGGGTTTAGGGGTTTAGGGGTTAGGGTTTAGGGTTTAGGGTTTAGGGTTTAGGGTTTAGGGTTTAGGGTTTAGGGTTTAGGGTTTAGGGTTTAGGGTTTAGGGTTTAGGGTTTAGGGTTTAGGGT